>NC_135752.1:3200000-3495000 GCF_041903045.1 Epinephelus lanceolatus
CATTTCTTAAAGTAATGATGGCCACTCGTTTTTCTTTAGTTAGCTGATTGGTTCTTGCCATAATATGAATTTTAACAGTTGTCCAATAGGGCTGTCGGCTGTGTATTAACCTGACAGCAAAAGTTATTTTTGGCATAGATTTATTTTATAAAGCTATTAATTAAAAAATTTGACATGCCTTGACATGAAACTCATTAAAATATGCAGTAATCAAGATCAGAGTATATGTATATAAGTTGAGTGGGTGTGTGGTGTCCCATTCTATTGATTTTGCAAAGCGTGTAATGGACCTGTTATTCTGTGAGGTTGGGTGTGGAAAGACCAATGATTTTGGAAGCGGTGTGTATGCTGCGTGTCAGTTTGGCACGATTGGTGACAGAAAGCATGGTGAAGAAACGTGTAATAGTACAGAAGGATTGGTTGAATGATGCTTTGGTATAGAAGTAGCAGTAGATGGGGGCGACATAGAGTCCTTTGAGTTTTCGGATAGCTAACAGTCTTTGTTTGCTCCTTTTTTGTATGTCTCTGGTGTGCTGATCGAAATTGAGTTTATTGTCCAGAGTTACGCCCAGGTATTTAAAACTGTCCACTGTTTCAACTGTTTGATTGTCAATGATGATGGGGTACTGAGGTGAAGGGGGGGATGATCATTATTTCTTTGGTTTTACTGACGTTGACGTGAAGATGGTTGTCCGTACACCACTGAGTGAAGTGTGTGACTGTGTTGTGATAATCCAGAGCAGAGAGATTGTCAGAGAGAAGTGCAAGAATGACCGTGTTGTCTGAATATTTAAGATAGGTTGTGGTAGGTGATGGGCTTATGCAGTCATTGGTGTAGAGAGTATACAGGAAAGAGCTCAGCACTCATCCCTGTGGAGCTCCGGTGTTGAGGGGGTGTACAGGGGATGTGGCTGAGCCCACCCTCACTGCTTGCAGTTTGTCAGTGAGGAAGTTGTGGATGAGATGGATCAGACGGGGGGGCATGTTGGGATGGTGCCGTTCCCAGATCAACAGGTGTTTCTGGATCGCGTTGAAGGCGGAACTGAAGTCCACAAAGAGAATTCTCACAAAGTTACCTGGTGAGTCCAGGTGCTGGAGGAGGATTCAGATCCTGTCAGGGTCCTCACCCTCTGAAAGGCTTATTTGGTGTTCATGTTGCTGAATTCTGCTTCCAGTTTATTTTTGTATTCCAGTTTGGCTATGAGTATTTCATTTTTAATATTCCTGTTTGCTGTTTTGAAGCTGGCCCAGTCCTTGAGCCTGAAGGTTTTGTGCTTTTCCTTCAGGCTCTGTTTTATTTGTGGAGTGATCCAGGGCTTGGAATTGGGATAGATCCTTATTTTTCTGGTTGGAATGGTGGAGTCCGTACAGAATCTGATGTAGTCTGTGATGACAGAAACCCTGTCATTCAGATCTCCATCGAAAATACTCCGGTCAGTGCAAGCCAGGGAGCCTTGGAGTTGGTTAGTGGCATTCTCCGACCAGTGTGGGGTGCTGTAGCAGTTTGGTTTGTGACGTCTCAGTTCCTGTCGGTAGAGCGGAAGTAAACAGATGATGATGTGGTTGGCAAGTTCAAGTGGTGGATATGAACGGGCTCGGAATGTGTCAGCAATATTCCCATAGCACAGATCCAAGATGTTTCCCCTCCTGGTTGGAATATCCACATACTGTTGAAATGATGGTAACACACAGTCCAGCCTACAGTTGTTGGGGGCTATGTAGACACAGCTGATCACAACAGTGGGGAATTCCCGGAGGAAGTAGAAGGGGCGAAGGGACAGGGTCAGCATCTCCAGGTTGGGTGTGCACACCTTACGATGCACTTTGTTGTTGTTACACCACCTGTTGTTGACATAAACACAGACCCCACCACCTCGTGTCTTCCCCGACAGCCTCGTTCACGTCTCGGACAGAGCAATGATACAGATGTCCTGGAAAGCCCTTTCAAAGCGGCACCTCGCATGTAGCAGGTCCATTTTATTACGGAGTGATCGGACATTGGACATGAGAATGGTGGGGAGAGATGGTTTGAATGGACACTTCCTTACTTGGCAGCGGATGCCTCCACGTCTCCCTCTTTTCCTCGGCTGAAGCTCCAATGGTAGGACAACAGCAGGCTTGGTGTTACTCAGCAGCGAGGCCCGGTGTACCAGGAGTTCATCTCGGCTGTAGGTGAGTAGCCGGTTGCCGGTGTCGGGCTGGAGTGCGAAGTTGTCTCAGATCAGCCATAGAATCGCGAGTAAAACGGCAGACTTATAGAATGATGTCATGGTTGATCAGTCCAGGTTTAGCCAACATAAACATCCACATTTAACACAAAACAACGCAAACATAGAACGATTCTCTCAGTGCAGTTAGTGCTGTCGCAGCAGAGCGTGCGCCATCTTGCATCTTAAGGCTAGCATTTATTTGGTATTGTGTTTGAATCCACCTGATGACTGCAAGTTCAGTATTTACTCTCCTGTTAGTTCTGCTTTGATCCCCGCCAACTCCCAGGGAAAATACCAGTTACCAGTTATGTGTACGTTCTTTGCTAAGTTGTGGGGTAAAGTTGACGTTCAAGGCTTAGTAACAACAACTTGGTTTGTAACTAAATCAGCTACTAAAATTGGTTGCACCATGACTACTTGGGGCATAACCAAACTAGTTTGGTCCACATAAAGTCATAACTAAGGCAAGTAGGCAGGCCATCAGGCTCTTCATGGCATTTTTAGCAGGCAGCCAATGCAGCTGAAATGTTTACCACTGTGTGAGAGTGCAGCCAGAGCAAGCTTGATGTCGTCAAAAGCAAGTCAAGAATTATGAATTGCAAGCAGACTCAAAGAGCTGCCTCTACGCCTAAACATCAGAACCTGCATTCGGCTCTACTCCAAGTGCCTCATAACTGAACCAAATCCAGACATATGGGACCACACAAGTTTAAAAGAAAATGCAGTGATATCTTAAATTGCATGAAAACATAGCAGCAAAAATAACGAAAGGTAAGCTTATCTGAACATTTCTGAGTTATGCAGTAATGTTGTTATTTCTGTGGAAAGAGATCATACATTGGCTATGATCACTGCATTTCCATGGACACAGTGAACAAACAGGTCTGCATAGGCACCATAAAAATTAAATTATTTAACTTTTTCAACCCCTTTTTGGCTCTTATTTACAACCCCAGTTGCAAAATCCTTTTTTATCCTTATCAACTGAATACAGTGCAGGGACGAGTTCAAACTGATGAACTTTAATTTTTTTTTTTTTTTTTTTTTTTTTACAAAAATACGCTGATTCACAATTTAATGGCAACAGCACCTTCCAAGAAAATTGGGACAGGGACAACAAAAAATTTGGGAAATTCTGAAATACTCAAATAACACCTGTGTGGAACATTCCAAAGGTAAACAGGTTAATAGGTTAACAGGTGATATTATCATAATTGAGTATGAAAGGGGCTTCCTTAAGGCTCAGTTGTTCACAAGCAAGGACCGTGCAAAGTTCACCACTTAGTGTAAAACTGTGTGGGCAAATACTCCCAACACTTTAGGAACAATGGGCCTCATTCACCAGCCATTCTTAATGACGCAATGTCTTCTTGGACCCACTTATGCAGTTCTAAAGACGATTCTGACATTCACCAGTGATTTCTTATTTGGAGTTTGTTCATAGGTAAGAACAGGATCTATGCACACTCATGAGCACTCTTACACACATTTGTTGCTGACATGTTTGTACAGAATAATAGTTTTTTGTGTTTTCCTTCACAGTTGTATAATATAGGATTTGTATAACAATAACATTTTGATAATTTTTGCCAAAGCATTATGGCCTTTTGAAATAAACACTACACTAACTCTTCAGTTCACATCAGTAACGCCATCTACTAATTACTGATTGATCATGAAAGAAATTATCACTGGTGAGTCAGGTAGGTGGTACAAAAACTGCTGAAGCAGTGTAGTGAGGTTTTTTATATTAATCGGTAACTTACAGAAACATTGCGTTAGTCCACATTCACCTTTTCTCTGTCTCTCTCTAAACACATATGCAAGGTCGAGCAGTGTTGTGGTGCTCGTCTCTGTCTCTAAGTCCTTACTGTTGTGCTTCAGTTCAAATAAAAACAAGAAATTTGTGCTCTCGAGACAGGACCGCTCAGTGAATAACCTAACTAAGCCCTATGATAAGCTATTACGGCAAGGCTTAACTATACAGACCAATGAGCAGTGATAACTAACACATCTTTGGGGTCATCAGGTGGGAACTTCCTTTCACCAGTGTTTCATCTAGTTGGTCCCACGACACCTCCAGGAGGCTAGACCATGATCTCTGGCGTCCCAGAGACACTCCCCTAATGCCAGCTCTCACTGCTCCCCGCACCGACCCAACAACCTCCTATACCTTACTTACACATGGCTATCTCAGCCTAAACAGCACCTTCAACAAACCCAGGCTCCGTTTATGCGAGCTCCAGATAGTAACCGTGCCAATACTACCTTTCCTAGCACATTCACATACTCACACATACATTTCACACGCTGCATAGCATAACTCCAATATAAGCTAAAGTTAAAGGAGATAGAGAAGATAAACTCACAATATTAACAAACACACTCACCTTGCAGCATGGTCTCAAACAAAAGGGATTCAAATAGGCCACTCCCACACTTAAATAACCTTCCTTTTCCTGGATTTTCTTCTGAGAGGACTGATTGGTGGATCTGTCCACCTGATCTCAAGGAGTTATATACCCTGCTCAGTAGGTCCCCCTGCTGGCCCCCAACTGACATTATTCCTCCTTATCCAGATCAACTGACTAGATCTACTGCTTCATCTGACATTTCCTTCACTGTCTTCCTCAAACTCTGTCCCCGCACTCCGAGTTCCCCCAGGAGCGAGACAGCTGATCTTGCTATGAATCCCCTACACCCCACTTCCACTGGACAAATCCTAGTTTTCCACCCTCGCTGCTCAGCTTCTGCTCCTAAGTCTGCATATCTAAGCTTTTTTATTTCATAGGCTTCTTCCATTGAGTCTTCCCAAGGAACTGTCAGCTCAATGAAATAAACTATCCGTTGACTCACTGACCACAACACTATGTCAGGCCTCTGCTTGGTACAAACTATTTCCTGGGGAACAACAAGCTTCCCCCTTAAATTTACTTGCATTTCCCAATCACAAGCACCTTCTAGGCGGCCACACCGTTGCCTCCTTACTAACTTATCACTTCTGTATTTCTCCCCCTCACAGACAAACTGAATTGCTAAACTCCTATTCTTAAAACCTTCTGAATTTACCTGTCTTCGTTTCCTTTCGATGCCTGCAGCTAAACTTTTCAACACCTGGTTATGTTGCCAGGTTTATCGGCCTTGTGACAAGCTAACTTTACAGCCTGACAAAATATGCTTTAAGGTTGCGGTACCTGAACACAATGGGCATGATGGGTCCCCATTTACCCACAGTTTTAGGCTCTTGGGGGTTGGTAACACATCGTATGTAGCCCCTACCAGGAATCTAATACGATTTTCCTCCATACTCCACAGGTCCCTCCAACTAAGGTTCCTCTTCTCTACACTTTCCCAGTTCAGCCACTGTCCCTGCTTAGCCTGGGCCACTACCTTTGCACCCCTTAATATCTCCTCCTGTCCACGTATCTGTTCCACAACCAGCTTTCTTTTATCTTTAAGATCTGCTTTATTCCATACCAGTTTGCCTGAGCCAAGCCCCAGGCCTCCCCAGCCAAACTGAACATTACCTACAATCTCTGCATGCCTAAGAGCTGCCCCTGCCTCCTGAACTGCTGATCTTGGGTTCTATTTCCTCCCCTTGGTTGGATTTGGAACCACGCTCCTAACTACCACGTCCTTACTCCCAGATAACAACAGCTCTGTCCTGACCTTGGTACATTTAAATTCCTCTGTTAAACTAGATACTGGCAGCTGAAGTATCCCTTTTCCATACAATGCAACACTACTTAGACACCTAGGAGCGCCCAACCACTTCCTAATATAGGAGCTAACCGACCTTTCAATTCTCTCCACAATGGATATTGGAATTTCATAAAGTGACAGTGGCCACATTAACCTAGGATATAGCCCAAACTGCAAACACCACAACTTCAGCTTACCTGGAAGTTCTGATTTATCTGTTCTATTCAGTCCTTCAGCCACATCTTTTCTAAATTTAACCACCTGTTCCTCATCATTCAACTCCACATTGTACCACCTACCTAAGCTCTTTACTGACTTTTCCCTAATTGTTGAGATTTCCTCATCATCTATGACTAACTTCCTATCACTTAACTTCCCTCTACGTATTGAGATGCTTCTAGACTTACTAGACTTGATCTTCATGCTGGCCCATTTGAGGTTCTTATTTACCTTCTCTAGTAGCCTTTTTGTACATGGCATTGTTGTGGTCACCAGTGTCATGTCATCCATGTAAGCCCTAACTGGTGGAAGATGCACCCCGTTCTGCTGTCTCTCCCCACCTACCACCCACTTGGAAGCCCTGATGATTACTTCCATTGCCATAGTAAATGCTAATAGAGAAATTGTACACCCTGCCGTAATACCTATTTCTAGCCTCTGCCAACCTGTTGTGAAACCTGCCGTACTTAGACACAACCTAATATCCTGAAAATATGCTTTCACTAAAGTAGCAACTACTTGTGGCACTTTGAAGTAGTCAAATGCACTCCAAATGAGGCTATGTGGTACTGAACCAAACGCATTTGCAAGATCTAAAAATATTACATGCAGGTCCCTTTTTTTAATCTTCGCTCCCTGAATCTGATGCCAGATCATGCTAGTATGCTCTAAATACCCTGCAAAACCTGGTATTCCTGCCTTCTGCACCATAGTATCTACTAAGCTATTCCTTTCCAAGTAGCTAGCTAATCTCTGCGCTACTACACTAAAGAAAATCTTCCCTTCTACATTCAAGAGAGAAATCATCCGGAAGGTCTACGGACTCCTTCTTCTTAGGAATGAGGACACACCCTGCCCTACGCCATGCTCTTGGGATAATTTGTTTCTCCCAAACTATTCTTAGCTGTTTCCACAAAAATTTAAGGATATCAGGGGCACTTTTATAAACCTGGTAGGGGACTCCATTAGGCCCTGGGGCCGAAGAAGCCTTTGCACGCCTGACCACCTCCTGAACTTCCTTCCACCTAGGTGGCCTGACATCCATCTCATGCTCTATCCTTCCTAATGGAGGCATATCCGGTGGAAAACCTACTGTCCTATTCTTCTCTAAATCTGAATATGTATTTCTCAAATATTCTTCAACCTCTAGCCTTGCTACTTAAAGCTGCCCTCCCTTTCCCTGGCTAAACAATCCTTAAAAAACTTAAAAGGGTCCCTGAATAAAGCTGTCCTTACATATTCCTTCTTCCTCCTCTTTTTCTTGAGATGCTCTGCCCTTCTAAGAGCTGCTAGCCTGCTTCTCAACTGCTCTCAACCTGCTTCTCTAAAAACGGAAAAAGTCTGTCCTTTGCATTTTAAAAACCTTATGCGTTTTTACGACGACGTTATTGAAACGATCCTCGTTCACATGGAGCCGCAAAATCTACTGGAAACGCTGTAGAATGCACGCCAGGCCAATGGGTGGCAGTGTAATTTTGCAAAGCAACACCACGGCATGACGCCATGCGCCTGTGCTGAAGTGCCTTCCTCTACCACGCGGTGATTACAAACCAAAACAATGGTGAAAGCATGCGCGGATAACTTTGTCTGGATGGATGACGAGGTCAGGGTCAACAGGGTGAGCAGCACAAACAGAGCTCGGCATTGTTGTTATGACAGTCAACTTTCTCGTGCATGCCTAGTGAATGGAACCGTAATGTGCATGTGCGAAAAGTCTCCGTTTTCAGAGGAACTGCGTAATGCAAGTTTACATGACAGTGGAGATGCTGCTGTTTCCAAAAAATTCCACTCTGGAACCCGTTTTCAAAATGTTGCGTTTTCTGGCACCCAAAATGCCGCTGTCGTGTAAACGATCGGCCAAAATCCAACTAAAATTTACCGCATTCATTTGAAATCGTTATTGTATAAACGGGACCTTAGGAAGTACTGATCAGTGCGGCTACTCTGCCCTTTCTTTGCCACACACTTCTTCTTTCCCTGATGAATTCTGAGGCCTTTTATTGATATACTACTATAATGCTTAAAGTTTGCCGGGCGGTTCCAACTTTATTATAATGGATTACAAGAATCAAATTCAGAGTGAGTGTATATTTTCAAAACCAATGTTGTCAGTTGTCAGTTTGAACATTAAATGTCTTGTTTCTGCACTGCATGAATATATGTTGGATAGGATTTACAAATCATTTCATTCTGTCTTTATGTTTTACACAGGGTCCCAACTTTTTTGAAAGACTAAAACCGACAGCTTTTCTCTCACTATTGATAACTCCTCTGTTTCACCCTCCCCCCAGGTTAAGAGTCTGGTTGTCATCCTTGACAGCACACTATCCTTTCAATCCCACATCAATAACATTAAAAGGATAGTGTGTTGTCATCCTTGACAGCACACTATCCTTTCAATCCCACATCAATAACATTACCCGGTCTGCCTACTTCCACCTACGAAACATCAATCGTCTCCGCCCCTCCCTCACCCCCCACACTGCCGCCATCCTTGTCCACAGCCTCGTCACGTCCCAGTTATTGTAACTCTCTCCTCTTCGGCCTCCCTCACAAATCCCTCCATAAACTTCAACTGGTCCAGAACTCAGCTGCCCGTATCATTACTCGAACCCCCTCCATCCACCACATCACTCCTGTCCTCCATTGGCTCCATTGGCTCCCGGTTCAGTTCCGTATTCAATTTAAAGTCCTCCTGTTAACATTTAAGGCCATCCACAACCTTGCCCCCCCCATATCTGTCCGACCTACTCCATGTTCCCACTTCCTCCCGCTCCCTCAGATCCTCTTCCTCCACACACCTGTCTGTCCCCTCTGCCCATCTCACCACCATGGGGAGCAGAGCATTCAGCCGCTCTGCTTCCCGTCTCTGGAATTCATTACCACCCCAACTCAGAAACATCGATTCATTCCCCCATTTCAAATCACAACTCAAAACACATTTGTTTAAAACTGCCTATTCCATCTGATGCCAATTGCTGTTACTTTCTATTGTGTTTTTTTTTTTCCTTTTAATGTCATTTTGTGTATCTGTACGGTGTCCTTGAGTGCCAAGAAAGGCACCTTCAAATAAAATTTATTATTATTAGAAACAATAATATTCAGTATGTAAAGCTGCAGTACCTAGCTACCATCTTTTGGCAGTTATTTGGTAACATAATAGCCTACATAGTTAGAATGTATCATACTACATGTTAACAGTTGGATTTTATTAAAACCATTTATTTACAGAAATGGAAGGACACTCGGAGAGAGGCCAAGCCAATAGTTGTGTCTTCTATGATATGCAAGGATGCATGGATATATTCCCAAAACTACATGATTTATGTAAATGAGAGCTTTCAATCAACTGCTCTCTGTAGCATGTTTGAGCAACGACATGTGTAGACTACACCAGAGGATTCCTGGTACTGGTGAATGTGGATTGTATATGGAGACATTGTAATTTTAAATTGACTAATCTTTGGCACTAGTTAACTTTACTACCATCTTTTGAATTTTAAGATTCATGGCATTTATTAGGTCACTTCTGTGGGGGAGGTAATTACCTTGGGCTATTTGTACTCAGATGTCAAATATGATCTGAAAAATCTTCAGACAAGTCTGGAAATTTGAAATGAAAAATGTGTAGGAACTAGGAGTGTTTGAGATCATAAACGGTTATGAAAAATGAGTTCACGAAAAAACGTTTGGAAGCGCTTTATTTTAAGGTCCTTGTAATAAGTGTTAGTTAATATGTAATAAGGCACTTATAACTCCTTATAAGATGCTTATTAACATTATTAAATGTTTAATAAGACTATTTAAGTGTTAATAATAGCATTATAAACATGTTAATTGTTAGATTATAAGACATTTATAAGCACTTATAAGAAACAGTTAATAGACTGCTTAAGAACGTTAATAAAATCCTTATGAGTTTCTTACAATTGTTTATAATAGCATTACAAACACATTTTTGTTGCTTTATTAAGATTAAAACATACTTTATTATGCATTTATTAACAGTTAACTATGCATTTATTAACAGTTAACTATAGTTTTTGCAGCTACCGGATCTAAAGCGAGAACAGTGCCTTATTGATCTTAATAAATCCTTTATTATGCACTTATTAACAGTTAACTATGTTTTTTGCAGCTACCAGATCTAAAGCGAGAACAGTGCCTTATAAAGCTTAATAAATCCTTTATTATGCACTTATTAACAGTTCATTCTGGAATGAGCACTACATGTGGTCAAGGTTGATAAAATGTGAAGAAACAATTGCATAACAATATAATGTTTTAGCAGTGAAACACGAAAACACACTTTAACACAGTTCTTTTGAAATTTTTTTTTTGTTGTTGTCATCATTTATGCATGAATGGCAAAGAGAACATTTTATAAAACATTGCCTAAAACAGGCCATTGAAAATAAAAATATAGAAGTAAAATCATTAATACTTTCAACATTGAGGTACATTATATATTCTATTGTATGATTTACAGTCATGTGATTGTAGCCGAGCGCAGGTAGGGCACGATAAGCACGCCATTTATCGCTAATGATGGATGATCCTATCCTGACGTGGTGTGCAATGAGTGGGAGAAGGTCTTTTCGACCTCTTCTTTCTACAAGGCGCAGCACTGGCTTTGCTCTCTTGTTCCTCTGCTGCTGCACACCAAGCATGCCGAACACCCATTTCCATCTTCTCCAAGTGCCACCGATTCTTCCTCTCCCATACTTTTTTGATAAAGCAACCAAATAAAGCAAACCAATAAAGCAAAAAAAGGAAACAGCTCATGTAGTGTAATGAACAACTTCCAGGCAAACATGCTTTTGAACTAAGTTCAATTTAAGACACAGGATCCTTTCAAAGTATTTTCACTTTTTAGAATACTGTCTAATGGTATTGTCACTGTGATAATCTGCCAATTAATTGTTGTATGTTTGTATGTTACAAACCAGTGGGTGATGTCATGGTAGTTACGTCCACTTTTTACAGTCTATGCTAGAAAGGAGTACTTGTGTAATTGTTTTATGTTATTTTTCTTTCTTTATTATTTAATTAAATGCAATCCAGTCTTTCATGAATGCACACTGGAATCAATGTGGGGCAGCATGGTATATAGGTTAAGTAGCCTGGCAAATACCTACAGACTGGCAGTGAGTCCAAAATAGTCCTTTTTTTCTTTTATTATTGTTTTTTTTTTTTTTTTTTTTTTTTTTTTTTTTTAATTAAAACCTACCTCAGTTTTTATGTTATAGTTGCACTTTTTTGTGGATGTGATTACTGATGTTTTAAATCACATGTTCAGAATGTGTTTTACAATATATATTGTACCTCAATGTTGAAAGTATTAATGATTGTACTTCTATATTTTTATTTTCAGTGGCCTGTTTTAGGCAATGTTTTATAAAATGTTCTCTTTGTGGCTGCCATTCATGCATAAATGATGACAACAAAAGAAACAAATTTTCAAAAGAGCTGTGTTAAAGTGTGTTTTTGTGTTTCACCACTGAAACATTATATTGTTATGCAATTGTTTCTTCACATTTTATCAACCTTGACCACATGTAGTACTTCCAGAATGAACTGTTAATAAGTGCATAATAAAGGATTTATTAAGCTTAATAAGGCACTGTTCTCGCTTTAGATCCGGTAACTGCAAAAAGCATAGTTAACTGTTAGTAAGTGCATAATAAAGGATTTATTAAGATCAATAAGACACTGTTCTCGCTTGAGATCCGGTAGCTGCAAAAAGCATAGTTAACTGTTAATAAGTGCATAGTTGACTGTTAATAAATGCATAATAAAGTATTTTTTAATCTTAATAAAGCAACAAAAAAATCTTAGTAAAGGTTTAACAATGACATAATATGTAAGTTAGTTAAACTCAATAAATGTGTTTGTAATGCTATTATAAACAATTGTAAGAAACTCATAAGGCTTTTATTAACGTTCTTAAGCAGTCTATAAACTGTTAACAAGTTTCTTATAAGTGCTTATAAATGTCTTGTAATCTAACAATTAACATGTTTATAATGCTATTATTAACACATTGTCTTATAAAACATTTAATAATGTTAATAAGCATCTTATAAGGTGTTATAAGGACCTTATTACATATTAACTAACACTTATTACAAGGACCTTAAAATAAAGTGCTGTTTTTTTTTGTTTTTTTGTTGTTGTTTTTTAGTGGGGAGGGGGGGTGATACTAATTGTTGACTAACTGTGATAGACTGTGTTACCTTCTCCAGTCTGGCGCTCTGAACCGTAGTTGGGAGACACTGGTTTTCTGTAGATTATCTTTACAACTTGGCTCGTTGCTGGTAAGTAGCTCTAGGAGTCCAGACCAACTCTGCTTGAAGAATGAGGATGCAGAACTGATGTCCGTGCAGAAGCACATTTATTTCTCCTCTACAGCAGGAAAACACAGCATAACGCAGGGCCTTCTCACAGAGACTATGCTGTAACTGGAGCCTATCTAAACACTGTAAACAGACTGCAACCACTGATAGCATGAACAGTACTATTTTCACGGTGCATTCCCGTCCGTACACTCTATACGCCGTTTTACTTCCCACAACATCTACTACATCACAGCCACTGTTTTAAAGCGAAGGGCTGGCCGGTAACAACTGTGAATATGACAAGAAATGGTGTGAGACCGGGTTTGGCAACGGGTCAGTAGCCTACGTGATCCACTCTGTTAAAACGGCGTGTTGGTTAAATGGCCCGTTCAGGTGGTATAACTGGGGCTTTACTGGTATAATGCAATAGCACCACCCAGCGGTGAAACCCGTTTACACGAAAAACATTACCCACTCTAAACGTTTAGAGATTTTTGTTCATGAACTCACCCCTAGTAGGAACCCCATACTTGGCATTGTAGCACATCCTAGAAAGCTAGATCAATTAAAACATATCAATAAATAAGGTCTCAACTGGATTACTGTTTTGCAAAATGGAATGCAATGAATGGAAAAAAATGATGCTTTTTCATTGGTAAATGAATTTGCAGCACTATAGTGCCTTGGTCTTCAAACCACTCAAAGCGCTTTTACACTATGTGCCACAATTATCCATTAACACACCCCTTTACACACTGGTGGCCAAGGCTACTGTACAAGGTGCCACCTGCTACTCGTTTTTTTATTTATTTATTTATTTAGTTAGTTAGTTAGTTAGTTAGTTAGTTAGTTAGTTAGTTAGTAATTGAGACATTCACACATTGCTCAGCCATCGGGAGCAATTTGGGGTTTAGTACCTTGCCCAAGGATACTTAGGTATGTGGACTGGAGGAGCCGGAGGTCGAACCACTGATCTTCCAGCTAGTGGAAGACTCTCTAACGCTCTAACTGCTGAGCCATAGCTGTCACAGAGAAAGGCTGACAGAGACCATACAGTAAATGGGCAGGGAATTGCAGAATCAGTTAATAATTGTCTGTGGGTTAGTCACAATGAGTGCCCCTTTGACTATTGTCAATAAAGAAATCTTCATTGGTGCGGCTTTTATGCCAATAAGTTCATTTCTTTGGTTTAACATCTCCTGTTTTTTTTTTCTCCTTGTCCTCCCAGGCTGCAGAGGCGTTTCTCGTCATGTTATTCTCAGATGCCAACCTGTGTGCCATCCATGCCAAGCGGGTCACAGTGTTCCCCCGTGACATTCAGCTAGCCAGGAGAATCCGTGGAGTGGATAACCTGTAAAAACAACCCAGTACAGAGTGGACAAGCCAGCAACATTCTTCCTTCTTCACTCTGTTCTGGTGCTATGATACTGCATAGTTTGGAATGTGGGTTTAAATTTTCCTGAGAAAAGAAATCATATGTGTTGGTAGATCATCAGAGGTTTTATGAAAAGATACCAAGTTCACGTTCAGGTCCTTTGTGTTTGCTTCAGGTCACCTTTACAAATTGAATAAGCAGATGTATCTTTTCATACTTACTGACTAATATTATAGATCTGCTATGTTTGTGTGATATCTGTGTTGTGTTAATTTTGATATATTTTTAATGTGTACACAATGTTACCCATTCAAGAAAACTTGTTGATAAAAAGCAAATCTTTTTCTATTACATTCCTGATGTCTTAAACTGGTTTGTCATTATTTCATGTCATTACACATCTTTGTATGATGTTATCAGGAATGTTGTTTTTCACTTAAATAGAAAGGCATGCCAAAGAGGCCAATTTTCTTCAAACTCAGTCAAGGGATTGAGGGATTTTTTTTTATACTTCCTGGTGTCCATTTGAATTTATTTATTTATTTTTTTTAAATTGGTCCTTGAGGGTGGAGATGGGTGGCCAATCAGATCTGATAATACCTGCACTCTGAGCCAGCTGGGGCACCCTGTGAGGCAGGAAGAACAGGTGCTGAACTTAAGTATAGATGCTGTAAGCGTGATCTGTCTACAATAAAATTAAAGCAGATCTCAGGTTAGTGCTCACAGATGAGAATGGGTCCGAAAACCCAGAGAAGTGAAAGCCAACAGGTAGTCTGAAAGAGAAACAGGTCCCCATGTACCCATATGGCATTTTCTGTAACCTGTTCTTTTAGGACCCTAATGGTGTCTAATTAAGAATTTGTCATGTTGCCTAGGTCAACTAATGACCTATGGGTTTCCTACTTTCTCATATCATGCCAGGAAACAAATGGAAAGGGAGGATGAAGATGTCTGTGTCCAGGATCCTTCCTACTGCCAACTTGAAGACCAGTTTTATGGCATGCAGGTAGAGAACAACCATGCTGTCTGTCTCCTGGTCTGACTGGAGGGCATGGATCCCGGTGACTTCAACTTGGCACAAAATACCCCAATCCATGGTAGCTTATATTCCTGACAAACGATCTACCAATACAAGACCTTATCGAAGTTTACTAGGTGTGAATCAGTCAACTTCATTCTCCATCTGATGATGACATTAAGTGATGAGCTGTTTCCTCCCTGATGAGAGCAGCTGTCTTGCACTTTGCCAACTAGGTTATTGCCTCTTTACTCCCCCAGACCTAAGGTACATCTCATGTCTCTTTGTTGTAATTTCCTTGCACCTCTTGAGTCATTCTGTTGTGCCATTTCAAAGACTGTCTCTAAGCTCTTCTGTGCGTTCCAATACCCGTACTACCATACTATATAGTACGCCAGAAATAGATTTAGTGGGTGCGCTCTGAATCACTTACTTTTTCTTTTTACTTTAAGTAGGTACTGCAACTGCCCTTGAAAAGTATATACTGTTGGATGCAGTATGAACACAACTGTGACTTACTGTTTTCTTATAACAGTACGCCCTGAACTTTGACCCTCTTACTCAAATATCTGTTACCATGGAAATAAAACAAATTGCTTTTCACCGAGTCAACCCTGACAGCTCTGCTGCTGTTGTTTTACACTAAGTACTAACTGCATCCATTGTAGACTCTAACATACTATATTCACGATAGTAAAATGACTGCAGGCTACAGTCATGGTAATCATAAGTGCAAGAAGCTTCTTCAGTTCTAAATGACTGGTACGGAGTTGCAGGCTTTAAACCCTGTGTGGGTGTGGACCCTTGCAAAGTCGTAGGGGGCAGAAACTTGTCCACCCCAAGGACAAAACACTGAGACATAAGCAGAGTAATGTAGTGTATGCAGTTCAGTGCAGCCAGGAGTGCACAGATTTATACATTAGGGAAACAAAACAACCACTCCACAAGCGCATGGCACATGAGACCCAGCTCCTCCTTCTCCTCCTCCTCCTCCTCCTTCATCTTCTTCCTCTTCTTCTGCCTCTTCTGCCTCTTCTTCTTCTTCTTCTGGGGAGGGCCAAAATACACTCCAAAAAGAATGCAGATTCTGGTTTTAATGAATCTCATTTTTGCAAATGCTAAATTAGAGATTAGGAAAAGCCAGAAAAATAATGTTGTTGGAGTGGGCTGGACTGATGCAGTGCTCTGTCTGAAGGGTTTGGTGACAGCTCGTCTGAGGGTCAAACATGCATTTTATAAACTGACCAATAATTTGAATGGTTTTAGAGATGTGTGGGCTGTTAGGCAGGTTCTGTGCTCACTGGGGAAGAATGGCTCTTTGGGGCTGAATTTTTAGAAAGGTAGATGTAGTTTTTTAGGTTTTGTGTGATTCGTGTATATGTGGAAATATTAATGTTTGATTAATTTATTCTGAAATAGGTTTTTAACCAACTATCAGAATGTCTCACAAATAAAGTTGTTTTCGAATGGGAATCTTCTGCTTCTGCTTCTGCTGCTTCTTCTGCTGCTTCTGCTTCTCCAATCAATCAATCAATTTTATTTATAAAGCCCAATATCACAAATCACAATTTGCCTCACAGGGCTTTACAGCATACAACATCCCTCTGTCCTTATGACCCTCACAGCGGATAAGGAAAAACTCCCCAAAAAAACCTTTAACGGGGGAAAAAACAGTTGAAACCTCAGGAAGAGCAACTGAGGAGGGATCCCTCTTCCAGGACGGACAGACGTGCAATAGATGTCGTACAGAACAGATCAACATGATAAATTAACAGTAATCCGTATGACACAATGAGACAGAAAGAGAGAGAGAGACAGAGAGAGATGCAGGATAGACGGTAATGACAGTAGCTTACAACAGCAATAATGAAAGTAATATAATTAATATTACAGGCTATTTTGGTACAATATGTTGAAAGTATATCAATATCTGATAGTATACATATGTGACAATAATCATGTGTACAATAACAGTAGAAGTATGACTAATGATAGCAGCAGCAGCAGGAGGCATCTGGCAGGACCACGACGGCAGCACAACCACACACGTCACACTATCCAGGCACCGCTGCAATATAAGTTAACCTGCGAGACAGTGGAGCACAAAGGCTCTGGAGAAGAAGCCGAGTTAGTGACATGCAGTATGGCTGAGTTAGAAAGATGCAGTAACAGGACATGAGAGAGAGAGAGAGAAGGAGAGAAGGTGCCCGGTGTATTATAGGGGGTCCCCCGGGAGACTAGGCCTAAGTCAGCCTAACTAGGGGCTGGTACAGGACAAGCCTGATCTGGCCCTAACTATAAGCTTTATCAAAGAGAAAAGTCTTAAGTCAAGTCTTAAATGTGGAGACGGTGTCTGCCTCCCAGACCGTAACAGGAAGATGATGCCACAGGAGAGGAGCCTGATAGCCGAAGGCTCTGGCTCCTGATCTACTTTTAGAGACTTTAGGGACCACGAGTAACCCTGCATTCTCAGAGCGCAGTGTTCTGGTGGGATAATAGGGCAATATGAGCTCTCTAAGATATGACAGAGCTTGACCATTTAGAGCTTTATAAGTTAACAGTAGGATTTTAAATTCAATTCTGGATTTTACAGGGAGCCAGTGCAGAGAAGCTAAAACAGGAGAAATATGTTCTTGTTTCTTAGTTCCTGTTAGTACACGTGTGACTTACTAGAGCTACCTGATAATAGGGAGTTACAGTAATCCAGCCTTGAGGTAACGAAACCGTGGACCAATTTTTCTGCATCTTTTTTGGGTCAGGATAGGCCTAATTTTCACAATATTACGCAAATGAAAAAATGCAGTCTGTGAGATTTGTTTTAAATGAGAATTAAAAGACAAATCTTGGTCAAATATTACTCCGAGGTTTCTTACGGTAGTGCTAGAGGCCAGAGAAACTATGTCGTCAGTCTCTGAGTTGTTTGGGGCCAACTTCAGTTTTGTCTGAATTTAACATCAGGAAATTGGTGCTCATCCAGGTTTTTATGTCTTTAAGGCAATTATGAAGTTTAGTTACTTGATTAGTTTCTTCTGCCTTCATCTATAAATACAATTGTGTATCATCCACATAACAATGGCAATTTACAGAGTGATTTCTAATGATGTTACCTAAAGGAAGCATATATAGAGTGAATAGGATTGGTCCAAGCACAGGACCTTGTGGAACTCCAAAACAATCTTTAGTACGTAAGGATGATTCATCGTGAACATTAACAAACTGAAAACGATCAGATAAATAAGATTTAAACCAGCTTAGTGCAGAACCTTTTAGGCCAATTAAATGTTCCATTCTCTGTAGCAGAATTTGATGGTCAATTGTGTCCAATGTCGCACTAAGATCTAGTAAAACAAGTACAGAGACGAGTCCTTTGTCTGAAGCAATCAAAAGATCATTTGTAATTTTAACTAGTGCTGTCTCAGTGCTATGATGCACTCTAAATCCTGACTGAAATTCCTCAAATAAATTATTATCATGGAGAAAATCACACAGCTGGTCTGCGACTACTTTCTCATGGATCTTTGAAAGAAAGGGAAGATTAGATATTGGTCTATAGTTGGCTAACACCTCTGGATCCAGGGTGGGCTTTTTTAGTAGAGGTTTAATTACAGCTACCTTAAAAGACTGTGGTACATAGCCTGTTGATGAAGATATATTGATCATGTCAAATAAGTGAGTGCTAACTAAAGGTAAGACTTCCTTAAGTAGCCTAGTTGGGATGGGGTCTAAGAGACATGTTGATGATTTAGATGAAGAAATCACTGCGGCCAATTCTTGAAGAGAAATTGGGGAGAAGCAATCTAAATATATATTAGGTCTTACAGCTGTGTTTGAGGGTAGATAGGTACTGTCTGAGGATAGGGGGTCATGAATTTTGCCTCTAACAGTTAGAATTTTTGTCATTAAAAAAGCTCATAAAATCATTACTGCTAAGGGATAAAGGAATACAAGGCTCAATAGAGCTGTGTCTCTCAGTCAACCTGGCTACAGTGCTGAAAAGAAACCTGGGGTTGTTCTTATTTTCTTCTATTAAAGCTGAGTAATAGTTTGCTCTGATATTGCGGAGGCCCCTCTTATACGTTTTGAGACTGTCTGCCCAGACTAAACGAGATTCTTCCTGTTTGGTTAATCGCCAGTTCCTTTCAAATGTTCGCGATATTTGTTTTAACTTACAACTTATGCTTCTTCTGCTGCTTCTTCTGCTTCTGCTTCTTCTGCTGCTTCTTCCTCAAAATAAATTGCTCATATGGGGGGCTTAGCACACTCAAAAACTCATGAAACTTTGCCTTGAAGATTTTTGTCAAACTGTGTGGCAAGGCGTCAAATTTTGGTGTACCACCACAAAACAGGAAGAACTTTATAACTCCTGCATACATTGTCCAATCTTTCCCAAATTTCACAGGATTGATGACAGTCCTGCCCTCAACACATCTATGCCAATATTTGATATTACACATAGCGCTACCTATTGGCAACAGAAAGTGCATCTTTTCAGACATTTATCTTTTGATTTATGTGAAATTTAATATTTGATACACAAAAACATGACTTATCATAAGTGCATTCTCCAGGGTCAACATTGAAGGGTGTGTGCATGGCTCGGCATCAGGTTTTAATGTCTCGCCTTGAAAAACAAAATTGCTATAACTTCAGAGTAAATGGTCCAATCTGCACCACACTTAACAAGTTTGATAATAGTCCCACCTGGAACACGTCCATATGAAAATATTCAGTCATACATATAGTGCCATCTACTGGCAACACTAAGTACATCTTTTCAGACATTTATCTTTTTATGTACCTGGAATTTACATGCTGTGGTCTATATTTGATGCACAAAAACACGACATATTATTATGCGTTCTCCAGCACCCTCTCATGGAAAACAGGATGTAGTACAAATTGTAAAATAGGTCATTTCAGCATCTCAGTCCTGCATGCGGTGTCAACTGCGGCTTCATCCAGCATCCTGCCAGCACCCCCGAGTTGCGCGAAGGTGCAAGGGCCCGTTATGATAAAATGAAAAAATTAACCCCAGAAGTGCCAAAACGGACTCTCTAGCGCCACCTAGGCACACTAAAATGGCTGCTGCGGCCCGTAGGAATGTCATAGAAAACTAGCTTGTTCTTCTCATTGAGACCTACAAATCACACACTGACACCCCTGACCTAAACCCAACAGGAAGTGAGCTATTTGCCCTTTCAAAGTAAGATTTTGCCTCAAAATGCTCTTTTTTCAAAAATGATCTTCTCCTAGACTGTTTATTGTATCGGCTTCAAGCACGCACACATGTCAGGCCAACTCCTGCTAAACAGATTTTCTTCATAACTTTGTAATTACTTAAACGGTTTGGATTTTATGGCCTCTTCAAGGTGACATGTCACAAAACCTGACAATCTTCGCGCCACCTAGACGCACTAAAATAGCCACTGCTGCCCGTAGGAATGTCGTAGAAAGACTGAACCAAATCGGGCTTGTTTGTCTCATCAAGACCTACAAATCGCTTACTGACACCCCTGACCTAAATCCAACAGGAAGTGTGCTATTTGCCCTTTCAGAGTAACTTGTTGTTTTTCAAAAATTCTCTTTCTCAAAAAATATTTCCTCCTACACCGTTTATCGTATCGGCTTCAAACTCGCACACATAACAGCTCAAGCCCTGCTGAACAGACTGTCCGAACAACTTTGTCATTTCTCGAACGGTTTGGATTTTATGGCCTCTTAAAGGTGACGTGCCAGAAAACCTCCTGAATGCCTTCGTGCCACCTAGACACACTAAATGGCCCACCGTTTCACATATCAGCTTCAAACTCATACACATCACAGGCCAACCCCTGCTGAACAGATCCTCTGAAGAACTTTGTCAGTACTGGAACGGTTTAGATTTTATGGCCTCTGACAGGTGAGGTGCCACAAAACCTCCTAACGATCTTCGCGCCACCTAGACACACTAAAATGGCCACTGCGGCCCGTAGGAATGTAGTAGAAAGATAAAACCAAAACTGGCTTGTTCATCTCTTCAAGACCTACAAATCAGGCACTGGCACCAATGACCTAATTCAAACAGGAAGTGAGCTAGTGCCTCTGAAAGTAACATCTGACATCTGAAACTTGCAAGCAAGATCGCATTTTTTTGACTCCACAAACATAAAAACCTATATGCCTGTGTTCGGGACAAGTTTATCTCTCTGTTGGCATGTTCAGATTGACGATTAGACCCACGGTTTGGGAATAAAAGAGAGGAGTTTGAGACATTTCAAAGCCACCTCCATCTGCCTGCTCTCACACAGCTTCTCTCTCTCTCTCTCTCTCTCTCTCTGTGACGGACTCAGGATGTTTGAAGGGCAGGGGCACAAGGAAAAAAGGGCACCTACTGCATGACATGGGGCCCCATTGGTGCGCAAAAACAAACAAACAATTGACCCCCTAAACATGTCAAAAACTCACCAAAATTGGCAAGCATGTCAGGACTGGCGAAAAATTTGATAAAATGAAAAAAATAACCCCAAAAGTGCCAAAATGGGCTCTCTAGTGCCACCTACACACACAAAAATGTCCACTGCGGCCAGTAGGAATATCGTAGAAAGATTAAACCAAAACTGGCTTGTTCGTATCATCAAGACACACTGACATCCCTTATCTAAATCCAACAGGAGGAGAGTTAGTGCCTCTGAAAATAACATGAGCAATGGAGAAATTGTCAGCTGTATAGTAGGGCTGTACCCAAATATTCGGATATTCGAATATTCGTTGTTGTTATGAAAATTTGGTATACAATATTCGTTTTTTTATTTACTTTTTTTTTAACATATTTGTTTGGTGCTAAATGTAGTCTTTTTTGTTGTTGGTAAATGTAGGTTATCAATAAAAATCAAAACTTTTAAATGGCATTGTTAAAAATGTGAAAATATAGTATCCTACCAACTGAGCTTGTGGGCACGGCACGCTTGAGCGCATCCGTCTGAGGCTGTGGATCAGTGCCAAGTTTTACCACTTTATCACTGTTCCCTCTAACTTGTAGATGTTTTTCATTATCTTTTGAATTTAATATGAATTATGGAACCGTTTTTGTCAACGTTTGTTTCAACAAGTTTCTTTTGGAGTGTGTGACACAAGTGTGTTTTGAAAACGACCGCGGACTGTCACCTGCTCAATGCATCAGTATCTTCGGATGCCATGACAGTAATAGCCAATAATGTCAAAATATCATTTACAGACCGATTTAACAGACGATCACTGCTCGACCCGCAGGTCCATTTGCGGGTCCCGCGGGTTACGGGTCTACCCGCGCGTCACTACTCAGCTCAGTCTATAAATGCTGTACACAACAGTAAGGCTATAGACATTATATTCTATTCAGGCTGGCAGAACCAGCAGTTCTGTTGTACATTTCAGTTGTACATAGTGTGACGTATTTACCGTCATCAAGTCTGCAAGGGCAGAGACTGCAAGTGGCTGATAGACACCCCTCGACTGTTGTACTTGTTGCCGTGGAAATGTTCAACTGTTGCTGCTGTCATATTCATATATGTCATATAAGTTGATGAGTAGTGCCTATTAATCTGTTCCTGCAGATAATAAGATATAAATCCCTTGTATAGCCTTTTTTTGTGACTGAACAACAATGTATTTTACATCTCTGTAGAACATACAGGCTATACAAGGACAGGACTAAAACCCAATAAATTAGGCATGTACTTACATTAGAAGACCTTTTTTTGTTTTTCAGACTTTTTTTTTTCTTAGTCCTTCTACAACCTATACTTATACATATCTCTGTATCATGATGTGGTTGAATATTATTTCTGGCCTACAAAATTCAAGTAACATTTTAATAGGCCTAACTGTCAATAACTATTTTACACAATTATACATTTTTTTAGACAATTCAAAAACCCACATCAACACATCTGTATTGCAATGAATTGTGGGTTAGTAAATGAGTGAAGTCTGCTGAAGTCTGCACCCCAAGCGGACTCTCTGGAAGTCTGCAGAAAGTCTGCTTGAGGCCCCTTGTGGACCGGTTGAATTGTGGATTTGGACAGCCCTCAGCACTCCTGGACCTCCAGTGAACATGCCTGTAAAGTCCGCGAGTCTGCAAGTGCAGTGAAGTCCGCACGTTTTTGATTCAGCCACAGCCCACTGTCAGGGGGGATCAAAGGGTACAGATGACCCCACCCCAAGGCCAAGGGATGGCTCATGAAAAGGTCTATAGTTGACCTTTAAACTGGATCAAGTACAACAATTTACTCACTGACTTACATAACTGGTTCTCTGGTTGGTTCAGTCCATCTGACAGATAAGGTTAGGTGTGCAATGGGCAGAAATCGCAAGTGCTGGTAATGTAAACATATGAGGCGGACTGCAGCCTGATTAGCAACCTCAGAATGCCATACCAAAAATCAGGGACCACTAAAGTAAAGTGACAAAGGAGTACAGAGAGAACAAGACAATGACAGGAGCAGAGAGGCGATGGACAAATGTCTGCGGGAAAAAAAAGACAATGACACACTCCATATCTTCAGGGGTGGGAATCTCCCTATAGGCCCACCCATCTTTGACGAAAGTGGGACACCCTCCACCATTTTGATTGTTAGGTCTGTCCTGTCTTGTAACACTGTAAATGAGATCATAACTAAGTTCTACTTCTAATTAATGTATATACCTCTTGAACTCATGGACTTTGGCTCTGAGGATCCTCGCATTTTGTACGTCATTTCTGTCAGCTCCATTAGCAGCTAGCAGTGCATCTGATCTGCTTTTACATCTTTTTCCTGCTGCCTCCACTATAGTCTAGATTCTATCGCTTCTCTTTTTCAGCTGAGAAGCAACATTAAAGGTCTGCGCAGATTAAGACTATTAAGTTCACTTTATTTACTACTACTGTGTCATTGAGCGCGTTTACATGCACACTACTAAACCGATCATTATCTGATTTCTGGAGTTACCTGATTATTCAAGTGGTCATGTAAACAGCATAATCCAATAGGCTTTATCAGATAAAAGCCATTATCTGATTATCAGATAAACACACCTATCTTTTTCCCCAATGGTCAGATTATTCGGTGCATGTA
This sequence comes from Epinephelus lanceolatus, assembly GCF_041903045.1. Classification (NCBI taxonomy): domain Eukaryota; kingdom Metazoa; phylum Chordata; class Actinopteri; order Perciformes; family Serranidae; genus Epinephelus; species Epinephelus lanceolatus. The sequence goes on from NC_135752.1 coordinate 3,223,934, forward strand.
TATCCTTTAATCTGGTTTCTTTCGGGTTTTGCTATTTTATACTCCCACTCCACTACATTTTAGAGGGAAATATTGTACTTTCTACTCCACTACGTTAATCTGACAGTTTTTGTTTCTTTTCAGATAAAGATTTTTCATAAAATAATATATTTTTATATTCTCAGTGTTTAAATTGTCACTTTTATTTTATCTTACTTATATGTTATGCACTTTGTGTGACAAGTGTATATACAATACACTTGTATAATGCACTTTGCAGTACTTTTACTCCGAATCTACCCAAAGTATGTAAAATTGGCTCCACACTGATAAACTACACATTAGAATGCTCTCACATGTATTTGTTAATGATAAAAACAAACAGTACTGTAAGAATATAAGCCGTCAGCATGGTGAGTGCTTTATTTTGCAAATATATGACTTGCGTACTTTTCGAGGTTTTTCAAGGATATGAGTACCTACTGTAACAGGAAGTTTGAGTTTTATGTCATGTACTTGAGGAGAAATCCAACTGAAGGACTGATAATCAAAAAAAAACACGTTTTTCTGATTATCAGATTATTGAAGTGCACGTAAACGCGTCAAATCGGATTATTACCAATACCTGATTATTCCCAGTTATCTGATTATTGTGTGCATGTAACCGTGCTCGTGTCAACTTTACATTTATTGTATGTGCACAAACATTTTGCACAGATTTGTCAGTTTGGGCCTGATTTTCTGATGTGTTACTCTTTCTTTGTACATGATTTCTTCGGGCCACCACAATAGGACATGTATTGTTTGTTCCTGCCTCCCTTTACATTCTTTAGTGTCTCTGTGTTATGACACTTTGATCATTATCTTAACTCTCTGGACTTCTCTAGCTTCTCTCTGAACTATACAGCTTCCAAATGCAGCACTGTTTTCTCCACTGTTACAACACTTATTCTTTTTCCACATCTTAACTTTGCTTTACACTGCTGTGCTGTGTGCCCCATTCTTGGGCATGTATAACATCTGAGAAGTTTGGGAATGTATTCCCTCACTTTGTGATTCATGCAACATTTGGACTGATTTAGGGAACATTTTCTCAAACTGAACTATTACTGACAGGGTTTCCTTTAAAGTGCCATCTCTTTTGCTCTTAATCCTTCAGGCCTCCACTACTTTTCCTCCTTGAACCTCCTCTTTATTTTCATTCACGTGCTTAGTGGGATTTCAGGAATGACTTCTTTCAGGTTTGCCACTGTTCCTGGGACATGAGCTTTCATCCTTTTCCCTTTTAATGACAACATTCTGACTATCTTTTCCTGCTGTTGTTTGCTAGCTGCATGTATTAACACTCGTTTGATGTTCATAAATCTGTCAAATTTAATTTTACCAATCTCATCTTCAGATGCTCTGGTAAGTTTAATCAGGTGATAGTGCCCACCATCCTGATTGAAATCAGTCAGGATGGTGGGCACTGGTGACTGTCCACTCATTTTTCCTGTGTCCATAATTGTCTATCATTCTGACTGCTTTTCCGTTTTTGTTAACATTGGCTCTGCAGGTGGCCTCACTATCATCCATCCAACTTCTTGCTCTTGGTAGCTTTTCTCTTTCTCTCATAGCCCTCTTAAGCCTCGTTGCTCTAGATTCAATCCACTCCATTTCACTCCCAGTCTCTCCATCTGAGGTAGCTGACATGATGTTACAGAGTATAGTTTATGCTAATCCACCAAAATTAAACCCTACCATGTTTACACATCCCTCCTCCTTCCAACCAATCAGCTTGGAACAAGCAGGCGGGATAAACTATTTTGGGAAGTGCTTGTTGACATATATCGAAATTGCTAAATGGGTGGGGATGTGAGTGACAGCATACACATCACAGCTTTCAGTTTAAGTGTTTGGATATGAATCCCACTGTGAAGCTGGATGACACAGAGAGAAGTTGACTGGAAGTCTGTTTCAAAAGACAGTCAGTCAGATTTTTACTGGAGTAGAATGAGTTTAGAAATATACTTCAAAAATTGTAATGATAATTAAAATGTATATGTCTAGTAATTTTCCAGTACAAGAAATCATTCCAACATCAAGCTTTTAATAAGTGTCATAGTTTGGAGTTACACTGCATTGAGGGAGAGGTAATAGTTTCCAACAGATTTTTAATAAGTCCTCTGATAATTTAAACATAAAACAGTAGGTTTTTTTTGACATACTGTGTGAAAGTGTGAGTGTTTGTAGTCTTTATTTTTTATTAAAAGCCATAAACAGTCTAATAACTGAAACTGAAAACTACAGTCTTCCAGCTCTTCCAATGTGGCTGCCAAATAATTTGCAGGCACTGCAACAAACAAAAGTGTTTACAGGCAATGATGCTGTGAAGATACTGAACAACCTGCTTAAAGTATATTGACCACAGTCTTTCTCTTCATGTAGTATAATGATGTATTACTATATATTTAGTATATCTGATTCCACACAAAGCATTTCATTGTATTTTATTCAGTGTCCATAATCTGAACAGACTCTTCTACCACATCCAGAGAGAACGGGGTCACAGTTTTGGTCAGGACAGCTGTGGTGCCAGGCTTATACCTGTATTGCCCCTCTCTGGAAAAAAAAAAAAAGACAAACAAGGAGTGAAAAAAAGTCTGTTTTGCTTAAAGTCCTCTGTCCTGTGCTGTAAGGTTTGCAATGTACTCTGTAGGTCAAGCAGTGCTGTAGCCAGAATTTTAATATTGATACAGTAGCAGAGTTTAAAGGTAAAATCCATGCAAAAACAGTACACTGTCTCAACACTGAACAGACAGAAAACTGTTTTCTGTCAGAAAGTAAGACTGCTCACTTTTACCCATTACATTCAAAACATGCAGAACACATTAGCTGGACAGTAGCTGGGTGTCAATGAGTGGGTCTCAGGTTTACATTAATATGATATTTGTCCACACAGTTTTCTTGTTTCAGGGACGCATATACTGCAAAGCCTGAATACAGCAAAGCCTGAGGTGTTATCCAACAAGCTTTGGATAAGGTTCTCTACAAACACTTATTTTGCATTTTGTTTAGAACATGTATGAAAGTTTGCATCTGCGTCCACATGATCCTGAGTTTGGGCCCAATGTTTCAAAATATTTCATTCAGATCAGAATGATCTACATTATCTGGATAGGATTAAAACTCAAAATTCGGTATTTCAATACCAGGGCCCAGTTGTTCAAAAGGTGTAATCTGGATAAAAATGATCCGGTTTTGGCAATCCATTTTTTTTCTTCCATAGATCACGTAATCCAGTTCTCTTTTGTCCTGGTTGTTAAAAAAAGAACTGGGTAGAATCACTCTGATCCAGGTACAGACTTTTAAGGATTACCAGTACTTTAGGGGTCGCCATAATTCATACAAAGTAAAAGATCCTTAATTAATTATATTTTGTTTGATATTAACAGCCATTTTGTGGAATATTTCATTAGCAATAAATTCATTATTTTATCCACAACCATGTTAACCTCACCTACTTTGTCATGATACGGTTGTAATAATTCAGGTTGAACATATTGAAACATTTGAACATTTAAACACAAATATTGAAGAGAACAACAGGTTAACTCGATTAACTCATATCGCAGCGGTGCCTGGACAGCGTGACGTGTGTGGTTGTGCTGCTGCCGTGGTCCTGCCAGATGCCTCCTGCTGCTGCTGCCATCATTAGTCATTAGTCATACTTCTACTGTTATTATACACATATGACTATTGTCACACAAGTATACTGTCAGATATTAATATATACTTTCAACATATTGTACCACAGTAGCCAGAACTATAACTATAATATTATTACTTTCATTAATGTTGTTGTAAGCTACTGTCATTACCTGCATCTCTCTCTCTTTCTCTCTCTCTCTCTCTCTCTCTCTCTCTCTCTCTCTGTGTCTCATTGTGTCATGTGGATTACTGTTAATTTATTATGCTGATCTGTTCTGTACGACATCTATTGCACGTCTGTCCGTCCTGGAAGAGGGATCCCTCCTCAGTTGCTCTTCCTGAGGTTTCTACCTCGGCCGAAGGTACCTTTATTCTTTCTTCCACCGCCTCTTTGAGGCAGAATTTGCCCCCCTAAACATGCTCAAAAACTCACCAAAATTGGCATGCTTGTCAGGATTGGCAAAAAAATTGATAAAATGAAAAAATTAACCCCTAAAGTGGCAAAATGGGCTCTCTAGCGCCACCTAGGCACGCTTAAATGGCCACTGTGGCCTGTAGGAATGTCGTAGAAAGATAAACACCCCTGATTTGCCCTGTCAAAGTAAGATGTCGTTTTTCAAAAATGCTCTTTTTCAAAAAATATCTCCCCCACACCATTTATCGTATTGGCTTCAAACTCGCACACATGACAGCTCACACCCTGCTGAACAAAACTTCTGAATAACTAACTCGAACGGTTTGGATTGTATAAGCGCCCAAAGGTGACATGACACAAAACCTCCTGATGATCTTCAAAAGAAAAGATGAGGGGCAACACATCTTAAACTTGCGACCAAGATCGCATTTTTGACTCCACAAACATAAAAACTATATGTCTGCGTTCGGGATGAGTATATCTCTCTGCTGGTATGCTCACATTGACAATTGGACCCACGAATTCGTCTGTATTAAGTGTATGAAAATTTATTATAACATAAATATACTACTCAATACAAATTGTAGAAATAGTGGTGTAAAAATGCAGTTTATCATTCTCTTAACTCTGTAAGTTCTAGTTTTCTTGTTTGACTACTTTTTGAGTTATTTCATTTTTCCCTTGTATTCCAGTCTGAATACAGCCCTCTGCTGGGATCAGGGTAATCCTGATATTTCAGATTGAAGTAATCCTTACCCTATTCAAATATTTGAACAACACTAACTTTGATCCAGATAAAAAACTGGATTGGATTACCTGATTTTATCCAATCACATAATCCTGTTTTTCGTTTGAACAACTGGATTTCAGGAATTGATCCTATCTGATTGAATTAATCCTGCCAGATTACTTTTGAACAACTGGGCCCAGGGTCTAATTGTTTCATTTAGACCCTGGGCCCATTGCATTCTCTTTCTGAAATCCACCTACCCTGAATCTGGCCTTCAACTCGGATCAGGATGATCCGGATGTTTTGGGTCAAAGGATGCCCAATCCAACCAAAAACTTTTAATCAACACATACTGAACATTTGATCCAGATTAAACTTAAACTGGAATGCATGATCTAATATGATAACAAAACCAATTTTTGTTTTTGAACAGCTAATTTTCAAAATTTAAAACAATCTGATAGCCCAGATCCAATCAGATTATTTCTAAACAACTGGGCCCAAAGAGTGAGGTCTCCTTAAACTAGGCACACACTTTACCATTTGAACCCCTTTTTTAAAATGTTGTTTTTTAATTCCAACTTCCAATGTACAAGTAACAACCTTTTTACCTAAACAAGACGCTGACAAGCTAAAAATAGATCTTGATAATACAGATGAAGACGAAATCTGTGTTTCATTTTTGTTGATGAGACATGACAAAAATGTTAGTGGTGGACTACTGGACAATGAAAGCTGAGAACAGCCATGCTTGTAATTATCTTCAAATGCTGTGACAGGCTGGTAAACTCCAGTAAATACTCTGCACCAGGATGTTTCACTAGCCACTAAATGGCAGCGGTGCAAGCAGCCACCAGCTGGTTTGATGCTGTTTGACAGGTAGGTAGGAGGCTCCATCATCTGTGAGTGTAGCTGTGCTGTCAGTAAACAGTCTGAACTCAGATCAGTTTTCTCTGACAGAGATGAAAGTTTAGTTTTAATCACCAACTCCGTGAGAGGACAAGAGTTTAAACCTCCAGACAAACCCGTTGCAGATTAAGAAAGAATTCAGACTTTAATTAAGTTTACAATGAACCTAACAAATCCTAGTTGTCTCAGATTAGTTATTTGTAGTGTCAACGTTTTTGAGACCATGAATATAGAGATGTTGATCTTTTCAAATGATGATCAATAAGTGTAAATCCCCCCTACACCCAATAAGTATAAATCCCCGTTTATACCTGTAAAAACTGCTACAGAAATGACACTTTGTAAATGTGGAGAAATTATTTGCAGTTGTAGAAAAAATTGTCCATATGAAATTTTTATACAATCTGTCACCTTGATTGTAATTTCTGATACATGAATTAGCCTAACTGGATTAGTTTAAAGATAAAAAAATAAAAAACCATAATGACTAAAATGTCATGAATCTTCATCGACTAAAACATTTTAAAATTATTGTTGACTAAAACTAGACTAGAACTATGAAGGATAAAAATGACTAAAATGTGACTATACCTAATAAGTGTGTGTCACTGAAGAAGCCCTGCCTTCAATTCCAGCAAATCATGCACAAAGTATTGTGGGTACGTCATGCCCGCTAAGGATACATGGAGGCATCCTTGAAAATTCTTTAAAGGTAGGACTTGGTCCTTGGATGAATTCAAAGCATCCTTGACATTGTAACGGTACTTAAGTGGGAGTTGATGATGTAGCCTCCTTGTAATTCAGCCATTTAAGGATATTTCTTGACTTTGAGAAGCATAAAGTATTGTCATCCTCCTTTTTCACAACACAGTATGGTGCCCACTTCCTGTTCACAAATTCTCACAGAAGTGCCAAACAGTGTACTAAAATATATTTCTGAAAACATCTTAGGCGAGTCAATACAATAACAGAATCTGGGTTCATATTTGATCAGCACTGCTTGGTTTTACTATTTGAACTAACTTGACCCACTTCTATACTTTCTGTGTCTGTGGTGGTGGAAGGAAAAATCAATGCAGCCAACCAACAGCCCTGGATCCAGCGCAAATCCGCTCAATTAAGTGAAATGCATCATCCAGTGATGAGTAAGATGGAAGAAAGTTAACTAATAATGGATAAGATGTCTTGATGTCATAGTCTGTGCCTTTCCTTCATTCCTCATATGTCAGCTGTTTTCGCCCTCGCCTTTGTTTCTTGTGGTTCCTTGTTTGTCTCTCTGTGTCTGGGTGTGGCTCATCAGTCCAGCTTCAACCCATGACGTCCATTTTTGTTTTTTTGAAAATAAAGCCACTCAAAACTGAACAGCTGTCTGGGTCTCGCTTTTAGGTCCAGTTCTCTCCATTGCATACAACACATGATCCTGGGTTTGTTTATATTCTGTTATCCTAGGGACTTTGTTTTGGAGTTTTCTGTTTGTGTTCCTTGTGTCATGTTAGTCATTCATGTTTAATCTGCTTCCTGTTTTATTTTGTAGAGTCTTTCCTCATGTGTCATGTCTGGTTTTGCTTCCTGTAGGCATTTTTATCTCAAGACTAAGCATAAATCTAAAATAGCTGCCAAAATGAACACTGCTATCAGCGGATGTAGGGTTCATAATTATGTACAGACAGACATCCCAAAGAGAGGATAGAAATCCATTTCTGTAAAAATGGGTCAGTCCAAGCTTTGATTCCCTCCCTCTCTTGGTCTCTCTCTGTCTTGCTCTCTCTTTCCCTCTCTTTCACACACACACACGCATGCACGCACGCATGCGCGCGCACACACACACACACACACACACACACACACACACACACACACAAAGGTAGCAGCACCAATACTGGATTTAGGCTTTACTGTACACTGACTGAGTGAGGAAAAAGGCACTGATCTTGGAGAATCTACTTGTGGCTCTGCTTCAACTGTGCAAGACCCTGAAGGCAGCTAAACAAATTCCTCTGTATGTACGACAGTCAGCTAGAAGCAATTAATTGAGCCAGTTGTGTGGCTCAAAGATTGAGTCAGAAATGGGCTCAAATGGTGCAGTGTATGGCCAGCATTAATATGCAAATTTTATGTAAATTATGCTCTCCTTGCCCATCAAACCACTCCCTTCCATGCCATAACAGCAACCAAAGAAAAAGCTGTCTCTGAAAAATGACTGACATGAAGATACAATCTGAGAGTTTTCATCAAAAAACACCTCAGAATGGAAAAAATATCAACATGAATAAAAATGTTTTAATGCCTGAGGTTAAGTTTTCAGTGGAACTTTTTTTTTCCAGTGCCAATACTTGTTTCTTTGCCAATGTTTCCTTTTTCAGGTCCATCTTGTTTTCAATACCAAGTTTAATTTTCAATGCCAAAATCTGACTGTCGCTGTCTTCCATAGATAGCTGCCTTAGAACTCTGATAAAAGGTACATATGTAATGGCTCACCTTTTGCCCTTTGTTGTGGGCTTGTCGTAGCTTCGCAGGTACTCTACTTCCGCCTCAGTTATAACACACAAGTCCACATTGCTGCCAGAACCAAGGTCACAGAAAATCCCTGCAGCGATGGCGTCTCGTACAAGCTGCTTGGCCTCTTCCAGCTGAAAGGAAAAGATGTTTTTTAGGCAGAATATTAGAAGAGATCAGGAAAGAAGAGGACAAGATTGAGTAGGTACTGAACACTGAATAACTAGATAAGCAATCTATTATCTGGTGGCCATTTTGGAGGATGGAACAAAAATGAACAAATGAAGTTTTTTTGCAATTCAGTCTACAACTTATCCGTTCCATTGACTCACATCTTCTGTATATTACAAGACAACTATACATTGATGCAATGATTGTGATGGCGGTATTACCACCTTAAATCAGCATAACAAACTGACTATACTATATGATTCACTGCAACACAGTTTTTCTCATCATGTTTGCCTTGTGTCTACATTAAAGGGATAGTTTGGATTTTTTGAAGTGGGGCTATATGCGGTACTTATCCATAGTCAGTGTATTACAAACAGCAAGTGGTAGTTGGCACGCTACTGGTTTGGGGCCCCCTCTCGTGGCCCAATTGTTGAAAAACGCTCGCTAAAGTGCCCTCCTGGGAGCCAAAACGTACACTAAAGTGTCCTCCTGGTTGGCAAAACACACTAAACTGCCTTCTTGGGTAGAAAAAACACACTAAACTGCCCTCTTGGCTGGTTAAAACATGATAAACTGCCCTCTTGGCTGGTAAAAACGCGTGCTTAAGTGCCCTCCTGATTGCCAAAACACAACTGCTCTCTTGGGTGGAAAAACACACTAAACTCCAGAAGACTATTAGGACCAAGAAATACTATGAAACATTACTGTTGCAATGACTTTTATGTTGGGCCCTTTTTTGATCTACTGTATATTGAGCCAGAACTATATCTCACAGAACCAGTTTGGATAATCTTGTGCTAATATGGTGTTAAAATGCACTAGAATACAGGAAATGGCATCTACTTAATTGAAAATGTTCTGGAGGAGGACCCCAAGACCGCCCCAGGGATATATTTCCTTCATACATCCATGTCTCTGTGTGTTCTTCACAGTCCAACATTGAATCTACACAGTTCTCGTGGATGCTGATCCTAACTACAAGCTAACTTGAGTAGTCTGTCTAGTTAGTCTGTTTTAAGGCTATATAATGTGCCATTTGTATAACATATAAACATGTCTAAAGTGCCCTCGAAAACACGCGGAACTTAGTGCCCTCTTCAGTGGCGAGAACGCGCTGTATGTGCCCTTTTTGTTCTTTTCACCCCTGCCCTTCAAAAAGTCTGTGCATGCCACTGCACTGCGGGTCAGCTGTTTGGATCAGACTTTCCACACTTCATGGATGAGACAACTATTACATCCATCCATCCATTTTCTAACCGCTTATCCTCTTGAGGGTCGCGGGGGGGCTGGAGCCTATCCCAGCTGACATTGGGTGAGAGGCAGGGTACACCCTGGACAGGTCGCCAGACTGACACATAGAGACAGACAACCATTCACACTCACATTCACACCTACGGACAATTTAGAGTCACCAATTAACCTATTCCCAATCTGCATGTCTTCGGACTGTGCAAGGAAGCCAGAGTACCCGGAGAAAACCCACGCTGACACGGGGAAAACATGCAAGCTCTGAACAGAAGGGCTCCCACACCCGGGATCAAACCAGGAACCCTCTTGCTGTGAGGCGACAGTGCTAACCACCACACCACCGTGCTGCCCACAACTAATACAAGAAAATTTAAAAAACTGAGTGATAATGACAGCGATGAAAAAAATGCCGTTCACTTTAGAGAAAGAAAGGATACCTTTCTAAACCAGGGTATAGAGAAGAAGAAGCTGAATTAATGAATGAATCTTTATTGTCATAACACAAAATGTACAATGAAATTCTATGACTTCCTCGGTGTAAGAACATTTAGAAATGCACACGCACACTGACACACACACACACACACACATAAAAAGTTAAGAGCAACAGCAATAAAAAAAAGGGAGACTGAACAAATTCACAGAGAGAGGGGGGAAACTCCTGCAGAAACTGGAGGCACACAAAGAAAAGAAGCTAACGTGTGAATTGTAAATGCATCCTCACAGACCCAGTGAGCTGCTGCTGCCTGAATGTGGTTACATCACAACCTCAGGATCTTTCTGAATCAAAAGATACCAGCACTTTACACTTTGCCAGCTGTTTGGTAAGTGGTTTCATTTATTTGTAGGTATTAAGCATTATTTTCCCTGATGGTTGGGTACAGCAGTGCTCTTAGTGTTTGTCTCACTTATTTGGCTGTGGTTTTAAATAATCCACTGAGAGAAGTGTTCACTACAAATGCAAAGTTCTCTGTGTTGCAGGTGGAATGCTGGGGCGGTGTTCATAAAACTTCCTAGTACAAAGAGGTGCTCCTAGTAGGGCTGCAACTAACGATTATTGTCATTGTCGACTAATCTGTTGATTATTTCTTCGATTAGTCAACTAATCATTTTATCAAAAAATGTATGAAAATGTTGACAATTGTCGGTCTGTCTCTACCAAACCCCAAAATTATGGCATTTAATGTCTTGTTTCGTGCTCACGTCAAAGGGTTTTAGTTCATCGTCATAGGAGAGTGTGTAAAGCTGCCAATATTTGAACTTAAGAAGCTGCAACAAGAGTATTTTGGGGTACTTTTATAATACTTTTCTATGAAAAATTACTCAAACCGATTAGTCGATTGCTAAAATTGTCACTGATTATTTTAATAGTCGATCAGTCACCGATTAGTCGACTAATCGTTGCAGGCCTAGCTCCTAGTGACAAAATTTTAAGAAAATTCTTAGAATTATGGCGTTTTCTTAGAATTCCCTTTCCCTTTTCGGGAAAAGTTAAAACTAGTGCCTGGTAAAGATAAAAGTTATTCTCTTGCCCTTAAGGGAGCTCTTAATGTCAAAGACTGTCAGGAGTACAGAGGAGACTTCGAAGAGGGTTAAAGTTTCTTAAGCAGAGGAGAAAATGGCAGAAAGACATCAGCGTAGGCCCTGCCCATTAAGTGCAGTTGAACTTGCAAGCAAAACTTTAACTCGCAAGCAAAGAGGACTGATCTGCAAGCAAAAGTTTTTAACTCGCAAGCAAAGAGTACTGATTTATAAGCAAAATGATCATACGTTTTTACTTACAAACTTGATTTTTGATTGCAGTTCAAGAAATATGCTCTCAAAACAGTTTTATATGATTGCAACAAAAAGACACAAAAATACCTCCATATAACTATCTTTTTAAAGAAGTACTTCACTGCTGGAAAGAAGTTTTTTCATAAAACTGGCATGTCTACAACAATACTTTTGAAATTGGTTCTACATGACCAGAGAAAACAGAGAAAAGGCTGTGGTATTCACTTCAAGACTCCTTTCTAGCATTCAAGTAACACACATTGGAACAGGTTGGCGAGTGCCCAGGTGTGTGTCACTGAAGAAGCCCTGCCTTCAATTCCAGCAAATCATGCACAAAGTATTGTGGGTACGTCATGCCCGCTAAGGATACATGGAGGCATCCTTGAAAATTCTTTAAAGGTAGGACTTGGTCCTTGGATGAATTCAAAGCATCCTTGACATTGTAACGGTACTTAAGTGGGAGTTGATGATGTAGCCTCCTTGTAATTCAGCCATTTAAGGATATTTCTTGACTTTGAGAAGCATAAAGTATTGTCATCCTCCTTTTTCACAACACAGTATGGTGCCCACTTCCTGTTCACAAATTCTCACAGAAGTGCCAAACAGTGTACTAAAATATATTTCTGAAAACATCTTAGGCGAGTCAATACAATAACAGAATCTGGGTTCATATTTGATCAGCACTGCTTGGTTTTACTATTTGAACTAACTTGACCCACTTCTATACTTTCTGTGTCTGTGGTGGTGGAAGGAAAAATCAATGCAGCCAACCAACAGCCCTGGATCCAGCGCAAATCCGCTCAATTAAGTGAAATGCATCATCCAGTGATGAGTAAGATGGAAGAAAGTTAACTAATAATGGATAAGATGTCTTGATGTCATAGTCTGTGCCTTTCCTTCATTCCTCATATGTCAGCTGTTTTCGCCCTCGCCTTTGTTTCTTGTGGTTCCTTGTTTGTCTCTCTGTGTCTGGGTGTGGCTCATCAGTCCAGCTTCAACCCATGACATCCATTCTTGTTTTTTTGAAAATAAAGCCACTCAAAACTGAACAGCTGTCTGGGTCTCGCTTTTAGGTCCAGTTCTCTCCATTGCATACAACACATGATCCTGGGTTTGTTTATATTCTGTTATCCTAGGGACTTTGTTTTGGAGTTTTCTGTTTGTGTTCCTTGTGTCATGTTAGTCATTCATGTTTAATCTGCTTCCTGTTTTATTTTGTAGAGTCTTTCCTCATGTGTCATGTCTGGTTTTGCTTCCTGTCTTTGTGTGTTTTTCCCACCTGTTTTCTGTCGCACCTGGCTTGTTAGTCCTTCCCTGTTCCCAGAGTTTTCCCTCAACACCTGTTCTGTATTAGTCTTGTTTGCTCCACCCTAGTGTTCCCCTCCACACCCTTGTTGTCAGCCAATTTCCATTTCCCTCCTTTTGCCTGTCTTCCTAATCCAGCTGTGTCTCGCTCTTGTGATTAGTTTTCTGTGTATATTTACCTGTGTGTTTTCCGTTTGTTCTACGTCAGTTCGTCTGTGGTCATCCTGTGTTCATCCTGCTTTCATTCCTGCATTCATCCCTGCAATCATCCTGTGTTCATTCCTGCGTTAATTCTGATGCTCACACTCGTGTTTTCGGTGTCATTCCCTGCTCCGTTTCCTGCCTGGTGTTCTGTTTGAATTTGAGTTCATGGTATTTTCCCGGATGGCCTGTACCGGATGTTTTCTATTGGCTGCATTTAAGCTCGCTTTTTGTTAAAATTTCAACCTGCCTGTTTGTCTGCATTTGGGTCCTCCTTAAACTGATACTTGACAGAACTAAGGGACCAAACATGGACCCAGCAGAGCTAACTTCAGCTGTAAACCCACTGTTGGGAACCCGCTTGGCTCTGGGGGGTCCTTGGAGCCTCTACCAGACTCCTAGGTCACACATAAAGAAGTCTTGAGTCCGTTCTCCCAATTCCCACAAGCTACAGTACCAGGTCACCAGCAGCCAGCTTAAGTTCCAGGTCACAATAAACCAGCCCAAATTACGGTCCCGGCAGGTGCCACTCCTGTTCCAGTGTCAGAGATTCCGGCAGGCGCTGGTAGTCAGGCCGACACCTGCATCCTGAGTCCATTCAGCTGTCTGGCCAACTCCAGCTCTCCAAGTCCATTCGGGGCTCCGGCCAGCACCTGCACCCAGAGCCCAGTCCGCGGTCCGGCCAACACCTGCAGCCTAGCCAACTCCTGCACCCATAGTCCAGTTGGCAGCCCAACCGACACCTGCACCCAGAGCAGCAACCCCACCCTGCTCCTTCTGGACTGCAGAAGCCTCAAGTCCCTGCCCCTGGTGAGCTGCAGCGGCCTCAAGTCCTCATTCCTGCTGAGCTGCAGCACAATCCAGTTCCTGTTCCTGGTGGGCCGCAGCAGTCTTAAGTCCTGAGCTAAGTTCGTGTTAGGTCCCATCTATATCACAGACCGTCTGATCGGCCTCCTGGCCTGCCTCCAGATCTGCTCCAACTGTCACGTCTGCCTCCTGGTCGCCCCCCAAGATCTGCCCTGCCTGTCATGTCGGCCTCCTGGCCAACCTCCAGATTTGTTCTGCCTATTTGCCCTGTCCCCAGGCCGTCCATCCGAAGATTTCTGCTCTGCCCCTATTCAGTTTCCTGGCCAACACATGTCCCAACACATAAAAAGCTGGTTGGAATTCTTGAAGTATCCCTTTAAGCCAGCATTTAAACACTAGAAAGCAGAGCTTTTTGAAAGCAGCCTTCTAAGTTGATACATATGAAAACATAAGCCTCATGTTATAGTGTGGAGGCGTTAAACTGAGCTTTTGGAGAACAATGATAACAGCTTGGTTGGGTTGGATTTTTTACACATAAATGCTGTTACCAAAATCAGGTGACATGCTCAGTACGGAAATAATCTCTGTTGTACTGTGCAAGCGCTGTCCTGTCATAATGTCAACCTGATTTTAGCTTAACATTTTTTATGAGGTCTCCTCTCTTGGTTTATATTAACTCTCCAGCAGTCATTTCAGATCGTGCCATTTCCCTTCAACTGACCTCCTTTCTATGCCTCTTCCCGGTTCCCCATTAGACTTGCATTATACATACCAGCCCATTCCCATTCATTCTTTGCCAGATGTTCTTATGTGCTCAAAACTCAGCGTTCCAGCCATCATCTCTGCCCTTCCTTGCCTGTATGGTATTAACTTTTTTCTCTAACCACGAGTAAACCTGAACTTTAAACTTTAGCAGCCTGGTCTCTGACTCATGATTTTTTGGGTCCAAACCAGGTAACTGCGCCATTACATACTTAGTACCACTACATATATACTAAAAAAAGCATCATAGGAAAGGTGGTCAAGATGATTACAAATTAGATGCAATGAGAATCGAGTATTTACATAGGAAATGACGGGGTGCCATCTTTTGTAGAAACTGTCAGATGAGCTACTCTGAATATTTTCTCCTTTTCTAATGATAAAAAGGACACTGAATTAGACAAACAGAATGTGGCGGAAGGAGGATCAGGGCTTTTTGAAGGTAACAAAATATTTCTACGGGCAATGAGTGCAAAAGCAGAAGTAAAAGCAACAACGTCTGAGAGTTTCTTAGAGAGACTGAGTGGCGCAAGTGGTACCCCAAAGATAGCTATCAAGGGGCTGGGTTCAAGATTTATATCAAGGACTTTACTTAATGTATTAAAGGAGAAGACCAAAGTGAGTATGAGTATGATCAGCCGGTGATAAGCCACCTCTATCACATACACTGAACAAAAATATAAACGCAACACTTTTGTTTTTGCTCCCGTTTTTCATGAGCTGAACTCAAAGATCTAAAACATTTTCTATACACACAAAAGACCATTTCCCTCAAATATTGTTCACAAATCTGTCTAAATCTGTGTTAGTGAGCACTTCTCCTTTGCTGAGATAATCCATCCCACCTCACAGGTGTGGCATATCAAGATGCTGATTAGACAGCATGATTATTGCACAGGTGTGCCTTAGGCTGGCCACAATAAAAGGCCACCCTAAAATGTTCAGTTTTATCACACAGCACAATGCCACAGATCACACAAGTTTTGAGGGAGCGTGCAATTGGCATGCTGACAGCAAGAATGTCCACCAGAGCTGTTGCCTGTGAACTGAATGTTCATTTCTCTACCATAAGCCGTCTCCAAAGGTGTTTCAGACAATTTGGCGGTACATCCAACCGGCCTCACAACCGCAGACCACGTGTAACCACACCAGCCCAGGACCTCCACATCCAGCATGTTCACCTCCAAGATCATCTGAGACCAGCCACCCGGACAGCTGCTGCAACAATCAATTTGCATAACCAAAGAATTTCTGCACAAACTGTCAGAAACCGTCTCAGGGAAGCTCATCTGCATGCTCGTCGTCCTCATCGGGGTCTCGACCTGACTGCAGTTCATCGCAGTAACCGATTTGAGTGGGCAAATGCTCACATTCGATGGCGTCTGGCATGTTGGAGAAGTGTTCTCCTCACGGATGAATCTCGGTTTTCACTGTCCAGGGCAGATGGCAGACAGCGTGTGTGGCGTCGTGTGGGTGAGCGGTTTGCTGATGTCAACGTTGTGGATCGAGTGGCCCATGGTGGCGGTGGGCTTATGGTATGGGCAGGCGTATGTTATGGACAACGAACACAGGTGCATTTTATTGAGATACTGTGACGAGATCCTGAGGCCCATTGTTGTGCCATTCATCCATGACCATCACCTCATGTTGCAGCATGATAATGCACGGCCCCATGTTGCAAGGATCTGTACACAATTCCTGGAAGCTGAAAACATCCCAGTTCTTGCATGGCCAGCATACTCACCGGACATGTCACCCACTGAGCATGTTTGGGATGCTCTGGATCGGCGTATATGACAGCGTGTTCCAGTTCCTGCCAATATCCAGCAATTTCACACAGCCATTGAAGAGGAGTGGACCAACATTCCACAGGCCACAATCAACAACCTGATCAACTCTATGCGAAGGAGGTGTGTTGCACTGCGTGAGGCAAATGGTGGTCACACCAGATACTGACTGGTTTTCTGACCCCCCCAGACCCCCCCAATAAAGCAAAACTGCACATTTTAGAGTGGCCTTTTATTGTGGCCAGCCTAAGGCACACCTGTGCAATAATCATGCTGTCTAATCAGCATCTTGATATGCCACACCTGTGAGGTGGGATGGATTATCTCGGCAAAGGAGAAGTGCTCACTAACACAGATTTAGACAGATTTGTGAACAATATTTGAGGGAAATGGTCTTTTGTGTATATAGAAAATGTTTTAGATCTTTGAGTTCAGCTCATGAGAAACGGGAGCAAAACAAAAGTGTTGTGTTTATATTTTTGTTCAGTATATATTATTAGCGCCTGGAAAAAAGATGCTTAGCCTGGCTTTCCTAAAATGAATCCAATGCAGGACCTTGAATTTAATTAAAGTCAGGTGTTCACAAGCAGATGTGGAATTCACTCTGATTAATGCCTTTTCCCATCATTCATCAGTCACATTAAACTGGGAAAGTCTATAAAATTGAGAACTTGACCAAACTATTTTGTCAGTGATAGCAGCAGCAGACACTGTACATCTAATTTGGGGGCTTACTGACTTAGGATTCCTGTCTCTTCATCTCTACTAGGGGCGAGTGCTCTGAGACAACAAAGGAGGCTGAACTTCCCCTAAAATTTCATAGAAGAAATGGTCAAATATGCACTATTGAATTTACATTAAAATAAGAATTTACATTGCATTAAACGTGCGCTAGGATGTGTTTAACATGACTATGATGTTCAACCATCAGCTGTTTATCACCAGTTTTCAAACGCGACCTCCTTGTCATACATTCTTGTGTCAGCAGGGTGGACGCGGAGCCTCCAAGCATTCCTATGAGACAGCACTGAGCAGTTTTTTCGTGCAGTAAAGCGGGACAGTCATTGGATAAATGCGACAAAATCGTCACTTCCAGGGAGGCTCAGCTTCCCTGGGACCTAATGGAGCGGTAGGTGGGAGAGGATGCTCGGTGTCTGCATGATGATTGGAGGAATTGTCTAAAAGGCTGAACCCCTTTGTGATTGACAGCGCTACACATTTCGAGCTCAGTCCCATCCGGATATTTGTGAGTGAAGTCTTCTGACAGAGTGCCATCCAGAGTTCCTTATTTCCATAAGCAATATAGCTCATTTTCACCGTATGTACAGTACAGTTCAAGTGTTCAAACCCATCTGAAAATCTTTGAGGTGTGTTTTCCTGTGGTTCTATGGCATGAGTGTGGTTGAAAAATGGCTTCAATTAAATGTTCCTTTTATAAGTTACTGCCTCGCTACAATATGACAAATTTTATGATGTAAACTTAAAGTGAGCTTCCCCGTTTGAAACTTCTGTTGACATTTTTAGTCATAACTGTGAGGTTTAAAGATTTGTAGTTTAATATAGTGGTCTGACCTGTCTGATGTTTCTGCTATACTTACTTCTTTATATTGAAGTAATACAATTTTATCAATTTCATTTTTCAGTTTTATTTACAAAGCCCAATATCACAAATCACAATTTGCCTCACAGGGCTTTACAGCACACAACATCCCTCTTCCTTGCAAGGGATAAGGAAAAACTCCCCCCAAAAAAACCTTTAATGGGGGATAATAATATTGGTGTTTTTTTTAAAATCTAAATAATGTACTATTATGGATGGGGCCACAGTAGCATGGATTTTAGCCACCAAAAAATCCATATCAGTTTAAGTGTATACTATATTTGGAAAATGATGGAGGCAGCAGTATACCAGCAACTACAGTGTTTTGCAAAGTAAAATGACTATTTTTGTCAATGGTGCCTGGTGGATTTGAGATAATGGCTTCAGTTCCCCATCTGAAAGGGCTGTCTGGAGGCAAGGTATAGCCATAAAAATCTTTAAAATATAGTGTATACTTATACTGATACTGATCAACACCGTTTCATTTTATGTACGTAATGTTATTATGAGTAAAAAACAGTTTGTATGTTTACATTACTGTTACATTACTGTATGTCTGATGGCAAAAAAAATCCCTTTTGTAAAAATAGATTTCTATGTCACTGAATAAAAAAGCTAATTCAGTTTCCCAGTGTAACATTTTGTTCTGTGTTCTTGTATTTAGTGGTTGTTGATTTGACTTACATACTCAGCTGATTCACCTTTTCCTTTTGCGTTTTTAAGGTTCTGTCTTGTGTTTGTTTCCCACTTGGTAGATATTTACACAATAAACATTTTCCCATACATCTCCATTATGATGTAATTTGTGGTGCACAACATGCTTTCAATATAAACTCCACTTTTTAGTATAACAGACATTACATTTGCCAGGAAAGGAAAGCAGACAGTCAGTCTCACCTCCATGTTTGGTTTGAATCTGTCCTCAAACACAGATACAGCAGCTGCAGCTCCAGAGCCTGAAACCAAAATCAGACATTAGAAAGAGGCTTTTTTTCAATTTTGCTTGCTTCAATTTTCATGTTTTGTCTGATAATTAGCCTGGTTTTAAAGCCTGGCCCTGTCCTGAAAAGTGAAACTTTCTTTATTCTGCTGTATTTTTATGGTCAAAATAACAATCCTCACAGACAACTTCCCAGTCTGTTCACCACACAAAGAAGTATACAGTACATTAAACATGTACCCATGGTAAGGAAAGGCAGTTTGTCATAGGAGCCATGCGGGTATACACTGAACAGGTGAGCTCCAGTCACGTCGACTCCCCCAACGATCAGAGAAGAACCGACATGACCCTGGTATCTGAAAAAGCAAACAGACATCACTACAACATGCTGCCTGCTCTCTATCAATGGGAGGAATATAGGGCAAGTCTGCCTGAACGTGTGCTGTTCATTTAAAAAAAAAAAGCCCAAACATAACATCTGACCATCAGTCATTTGTGTGTTGTATCCTTTAAATCTCTGTTACCATCACCTGAACAGCATCTGTTTCAGCTGTCTGGTTACCATGGCAACAAGAGGGGGTCGCCCAGTGTTGAGCATGTGCAGTTCGACGTTGGACGCCATGATCTGTGTGGTTATCTCTGCGTCCGCAGCCACACCAGCCCCACAGCAGCTGCAGAACATACAGGACATAGTATAACAAGTCAGACAGTGGAAAGTTGCCTAAAATACTTTTCCTTGATGTTAATGTCATAAAGCACATTTTTTTACTACTGCTCACAACATTTACAAACCAATGCCAATATTCAGTAAAATTAGATCACAACCTCTATAATACTTAACTGCCTAAAAATGCTGTTACATGATAACAACACACTTATTGGGAGAAATTTAGGGTTTAGTGTCTTCCTCAAGGACACTTAAACCTGGGAACTGAATCCCCAACTAAGTATTGGTCATCCTGCTGTATTACCTTAGCTACGGACGAGAGCATAGCGACCAAATAATCGACTAGTCGACCAGGGGCCGGTTGCACCAACTGGTCTTTACTACGCCTGGTCGTAACTCCTAAGACGGTCTTTGTTAAGACCAGTCTTAAGGAGTGGACTTACGCCGGTTGCACCAACAGGGTTTACGCCTGGTCTTAGCTACGCTGGTTTTAGCTGTGCGCGTCCATGTGAATGCCCCCGGAATGCCCCTCGCGGCCTGCCTAGAGGAGCACGGTGACGTTAAAAGACGCACCGCTGAATCACCCCGTGTGCTTGACAGATGACAATTGACAGTTGACAGCCCCTCTTATCTGTGTTGACAGTTTATTTACAGTTTAAGATTTGAAGAAAACATGAAGGATCAACGAAAAACTTTAATGACACTGAAATTAGAAAATTAATCAAGCTGTACAGCGAGCACATAGACGTATCACAAATAAGAAAAAACAGTCAGTATGGGCAGAGATAATGGGGCACATCAATGCGTGTTCAGACTCTGGCTGCCTTCATACAGAGGCTGACATGAGGAAGAAGTGGAAAGATCTCCTGAGCAAGGCAAAAATACATCTCCTCCAAAAAAAATCATCCAACTGGCGGGGGTCCTCCCCGAAAACCTCAATTTACAGTGACATCATTGTTGACGTATTTGGGGAGGATTCCCCTGCCTGGTGGGAAGGCTGGTGGTAGTGCTGTGTTACAGCCCAACACAAACTGTAAATCCGGTGACAGCTCTTCAATAAGTTCAAACAGATCTCTCCTACCGAATTGAAACCTCTCAATCAGCTCCTCGTCATTATATAGGCTATGTCCAGTTGCTTCTGTCTCTAATTACCCTCTCCCGTCTAAATGCCCACTCTTATACAGACGGTGGATGAGAAGTGCCATAACCAAGTTGCGCTCTCTGCGCTCTAGAGTGCATGAGAGCAGCTTGATAATGACCTTACGCCTGCTCTTGACTAGGCATAAGATTTACGCCCGGTCTTAGTGAGAAGAAGGCTTACGCCCTGTTGGTGCAACCGGCGTAACTATAAGGTCGGGCTTAGAACGCCAAGTTACAACCGACTTAGCTTAAGACCAGTTGGTGCAACTGGCCCCAGGAGACTACAGCCCTAGATGTTACATATCGGCATATCAAATATTGGCAAAAAATCCAATACCATGCATCCCTACGTAGATTTGTAAGTTATGAAAAGATATACATACAGGGTGCTGCAGATTTTGCCCCTGAGGCCCATGGCAATCGTTGTTCAAAATGGACGCCACACAGGCACTTAATATACATGAATGTTGCAGAAAACTGGCTTTAAGATTCTTGGAGATTGCCAAAGTGTGCTCAAGCTGATTGGATCAGATGGCAGAAGAACACCATCCCATTTTTCTCTCTTAATTTTTTAAAGGGTGCTTTTTAAAGCAGAAAAATGTAAACAAAAACAACAAAAATAACAGAGTATAGTAGCTTCAGGGTCAAACTCCACCCTCTGCCATCCTGATAGAATGATGTTAAATTAGAAGTTGGTCTCTTGTTCCTGTGAGCAGCCTTGTTATACCTCTTTTTCTCTCTCCATTCACTCCTATTGCACTTTTAGTACATAAACGAACACTGACAAACTGGATTCTGTGAACATGTAAAATAATGAGTTCTGTTCCATATGTTTGATCGCCTATTTACAATTATTGGTAAAGGTACAATTTTCTTCATTTCTTCTGCAACATAGTTAATAATAATTAATAACATATGGTGGCTTATGCAGCTACACCCCCAAACTGGCAGCTTTTTTTGCATGCAGCCATGCAAAAAAACAGATAGTAGGATGTTACTCCATGCTCTCCACATCCTGCATTTACTGTTGATTGAGGTGTTGTTGTGCTAGCTGTTTCTGTGGTGCAAACACTTGTTTTAGAACAGGCAAAAATTTCAGATACAGAGCCTTTAGCGCACACTGTGTTATGCCTTTTCTGTACCTGCACACAGAGCATTATTATTTCATTACCATTAACATCTGATGCAATCAGTAATATTAACAATGGGTACTCCTTGGTCTGACATTTTTGGCTTAAATTTATCAAGATGCCGTCTTTGCATATGCTTTCATGGCACTCCTGATTCCTGATGAACATTATAAGAAGCCTAACGAGAGGAAGCGACCTTTCGGCATCATCTCATTATCTTGAGAAAATGAAATAAAACAACCTTTTGTTTTCTTGTGAAAATTGGTTGATTATCTTCTTATCATGGGATAAAAAGGCTTGTTTTCTTGAGATGACAAAATAATTAACCGTGATTTCGAGATAACAGCATTGAAAAATAATTGGAAGCATGGCCTTCGGCTTTCATAGAAAACTGAAACAACAAAATCTAATTATATTGGAGTGGGCACCTTGCCATGACAGCCACTGAAGGAAACCATATAAAACTATGCTGTCCTTCACATAGACCCCAAACTACATGTTTCTGAGCAAAAGTAGCAACTTAAGTTTTTACATGGTCTCAAACTGCATTACAGAGCCTAATAAGGCCAAAACTGACATTATGCTATTTTTAGACCAGCCACTCATGGAAACCACATAAACTGTTATGCCCTTCAAAAAGATCCAAAACTCAATGTTTCTGTTTTAGAAATTTGTTTCTAAGTGCTTCTGTTCAAAAGTGGCAACTTAAGATTTTACATGGTATCAAAAGGCATTACAGAGGATAAAAAGGACTGCTGTTTTTAGACCAGCCACTGAGGGAAACCATATGAAACTGTATTGTCCTTCAAATATATCCAAAACTACATGTTTCTGGCTTAAAGGTGTGTTTCTAAGTGCTTCTGATCAAAAGTAGCAAGTTAAGTTTTTACATGGTTCTGTGTAGAGGACTATATAGTGAGCTCATCTGCCACATGAAAAAACACTTTGAGACACTACTCAGGTCAATTTCTCTGCACTATTAATTATGTCATTGCTTTCACACAATTAAAACATGCCATATCAACGTTGGCTGGTGAACCATCCATAACAAATACTGACATGAATATGAAATCATACTGAGCGAATTTTCCCCAAATTAATAAATAACGTTACAAAGTATTTTGTGGCCATTAGTGTTGTGTTGCGGCTCTGCTCACATTAAACGTAATAATAACACTGCACTGGCATACAGATAAGAGGAGAGAGACTTTAAAACCAGACTAAATATCAAACAAAACATGAAAATTGAAGCAAGCAAAATTGAAAAAAAAAGCCCCTTTCTGATGTTTGATTTTTGTTTCAGGCTCTGGAGCTGCAGCTGCTGTATCTGTGTTTGAGGTTTTAGTAACTAGACTGCATGAGTAGGGTGGTATGGATCCAGCCAGCAAATAGTGATACATTTGATAGCTGCAGTTAGTAGAATCTGGAGATGGTAAGTATGAGCCCGACCTTTCCATACGTCTGGTATTAGACCCAAGTAGTGCTACCATGGGGTATATATGTTGCCCCAATAAGTCTTAAGCTTTTGATATGCCCAGAATATATAGTTAGCCAACATCTCTCCGCATGCCCTCCACCAAGCACCAGATGTTATCAAATTCACGTTATATGAGTTGTTCTGAAGAAGTGTACAATCAGTTTCCGTCTGAATTCTCTCCAAGTGTTTGATCTAGTGACCATGTGAGATCCTGAACAGATCTTATTCCAGGTCTCAGTGGGAAATGGTTCTGGTAATTGAAGCTCATTTTCCCATTTGGATATAAAATATAGTGGGAGTCTTATCCATATGGGAGGTTGAATGTTAAAATCTTGTTTTGTGTAGAAAATGTCTAACTTGTAAATATCTATAGAAATCTGTCTGTGGAAGATTAAACTCTTTTCTTATTTGTTCAAAAGACTTCATAGTTTGACCTATTTGATCAAAAAGCTGATGTACATAAATCAACCCAAATCTTGGGTTATCCAATGAGGGGATAAAGTCCCTCATGGATCCAATGGGAGTAAGGGCTGAAATATGGCGAGGTAAATCATAAGTCTTTTGTACTTCTTTCCAAATTTGTAATGTGAGTTTTGTCCATTTATTCATTTTGCAATCTCTCTGAGAAAACCCTAAGAAAGGCATTTCTGCTAATTCATGCTGGCAAGCTGATTTCTCCATGTTCAACCACCAACTGTCTACATCATTATTGAACCATACAGTGAGTGGCTTCAACTGGGCAGCCCAAAAGTACATT
Organism: Epinephelus lanceolatus; assembly: GCF_041903045.1. Taxonomy (NCBI): domain Eukaryota; kingdom Metazoa; phylum Chordata; class Actinopteri; order Perciformes; family Serranidae; genus Epinephelus; species Epinephelus lanceolatus. The sequence goes on from NC_135752.1 coordinate 3,247,924, forward strand.
TGTAAGTTAGGAAGAGCTAACCCCCCTTCCTCTTTTGGAAGCTGTAGTGTTTTACACCTGACTCTTGGTCGCTTCCCCTGCCAGACAAATCCAGAGGTATGGTGATCTAACATGTAAAGTGTACCATTAGATATTTGGTCAAGAAGCATTTGGAAGGGGTATAACAGTCTGGGTAGCATATTCATACGTACAGTCTCTACTCTCCCCAGAATGGAAAGGGGTAGTGTGTGCCACCTATCTAGGTAATCTTTTATTGTTTTGAACAATTTCTCGTAATTGGCCTGGTATAGTTTATCTAGTGAGGCAGTAATCTGAATCCCTAGATACTTGATGCCAGCCACTGGCCATTTGAATTAAAGAGCTTGTACTACAATTTGTATATAATGTCTTATAAAAATCAGCAAAAGCCTTTGAAATATATTATATAGTTTCGTCAAAAACTGGTTTGGTTTTAGTGACTTAAGCTTTTGGACTACATTAGACTCCTGTTGCTTCCTTACCTGGAAAGCAAGTAATATGCTTGCCCTTGAGCCATGTTCATAATATCTTTGTCTGGCAAATCGAAGTTGTCCCTCAATCTTGTCAGAGAGCAGAGAGTCTAGGGCCCTGCATGCTTCTCTTAACTCTGTTAATAAAACTGCTGTGGGTTGTGCTTTATGTTGTTGTTCTAACTGCTTTATTTTAACTTCCAATTTAAATTCCAGTTTCTCGTCTTTTTTGCGGTGGCATAAGAAATAATGTGACCCCAGAGGTAAGCTTTCGTGTAGTCCCAAAGTAAAACTAGTGACGTGTCTGGATGTGTGTTTACGTTTACACAGAGTTGGAGCTCTGTTTTGATAAACTCTAGATAAGCTTCATCGTTGAGAAGTGACGCATAAGTCTGTATCTCCTGGAAGTAGTATTGTGTCCTATATCCCACATGAAGTGGAGTGTGGTCTGAAAGTGTTATTGGAAGAATTTCACTCTCCACTTTTCTGTGACCCTCAGACTTAGGGGTGAAAAAATAATCTATACGGGAATAGGATGAATGTTTATTAGAGTAAAATGTATAATCTCTGCTACTTGGATACAGATATCTCCACACATCAATCAGACCCATTTTGATGCAGTGACCCTTCAGTACTTTGCTCATTCTGGGACAGGGGGTTGTGGCTGCTGGAAATCTATCTTCAGATTGTGACATAACAGTTCCAATCCCAGGGCCGGCTCTTGGCATAGGCCGTGTAGGCGGTCGCCAGGGCACCACATGCTGGCAGGAGCGCAGCTGCAAGCCCTCAAAAAAATAAAGTAAAATAGAATAAATAAAATAAAATAAATACTACTAATAATTTGCAGCCCTGACTGGTGCCCTTTCCTCATGCTATGTCTTGAAAAAAAAAAGAACAAATAAAGAAAAAGTAAACAACAACAACCCCGTGCTCAGTCACGTCACTGTGGGCGAGGGGGGTGGGATGAGTTATCTGTGCACATCTAAGGTAGGTAGTTGTGACTGACAGACAACAAGAGGTCATAATTTGTCAAATTATTGGGTTATCATCATGAAAAGACCTCCAAACCCTCAGGTGCAACATACAGAAAGTGGAGAAAAGAGGAGGTGGAGGTCCTAGTATCGAAGTATGTCGTCTTTTATAACATTAAAAAATGCTGTTTGACTTTTCATTTGTACGAGCTAGCAGCTTGCAAGCTGAAATAAAGCAAAGTTGCCTAATAATGCTACTGTAGATAATGATGTGATCACTGCCAAGGATTGAGTTAAGCTGCTGAGCTGGTTTATTGCTGTTTTTATCTGGTGAACTACTGGCTGCTTAGTGCTCCTCCTCTTACTTAGCACATTAGATATTGTGCTGAAATTCGATAGCAAATAGGGACAACTGTAAAAGTAATGTGTGACTATATAATTGTAGCAGCAGCACGGCTGGATTCAGCACATCACCTCAATACCTCACGACTTCCAGTGAGACACAGCCTGAATCAGGTGAGTTCTGTAATTGTATGTTACTGTTGCAGTCATGTTTCTAATGTAAATATGGCCAAATCCAGAAACATTTTTGTTGTTTCTATCAAATATATCAATCAATAATATCACAATATTCACATTACTTACACATGCAACTCATCCTGGCCTGTACATCTGGAATGTTTTTGTGCATTTGTCCACACATGGAGGCTATGAAAGTCTATTTTTACAATGTCAGTAAGTTGGCCAAGCCTCTAAACATTTTTAAACCTCCATAGTGACAGAAAAAAATGGGAACTGTAGCTTGCACACAGATCCCAATTTTCATTTGAATGCAATATTGCCACATATTTGACTTTTTTAAAAGGAGTCCATTCAAGAATACCAGCAGTATCTATTATTAAAATCTGTTTTACATACTTCTGTTATTTTGGTAAAGTAGCACAATAAAAAACATTTGATGACAAATACAATTTACAGAGGAAATATGGCCTAACTCAAAATATAATCTAAGTATAGTGCAACTATGTTCTATCTATTGTTCCGTTCACTAGTATAACCCTTCCCTCACTGTCTTTAAACTCTGACGTGGATGTGAAATTCACTCCTCTCCAAACCAAAATTGCCACACCCCTTCTCCTTCCAGATGCATGAGAGGAATAAAACACTTTGTCCACCCATGTTTTACCAAGCTTTATATATTCAGTATCTGACATTTGAGTTTCTTGTAAATAAGCTATGTCACAGTGTAGTTGTATGACTTTTTTTTTCCTCACTACTGGGCTATGTGGACCTCTCACATTGTAACTTATGACTTTAATGCCTCCCATTGTAGCCTGTAGTAATTATTTGATAATACATCTGACCCTGTACAAGGAGTTATATCAACAAAAATGGAAATGAGGAGAAATAAATGACAAAAGAGTTATCATGACAGTGATATTGTCCATGTGTTACCTGATTCAATTACAATTTTTTATTTAATTTTATTTATAAAGCCCAATATCACAAATCACAATTTGCCTCACAGGGCTTTACAGCATACAACATCCCTCTGTCCTTTGGACCCTCACAGCGGATAAGGAAAAACTGATGAACAGTGAAGTATGAACATAACAGAACAACTGTGCACCAACTGTGCGGTCTTGAACTCCACAATAAAAACAAAACAACCTTGCTCCTCGCAACCGCTGTCTGCCACCCTCCACGGTGTAGTTCTCTGTCCAGGCACTCCTCCTTGGACAGCTCGTGATGCTGAGTCCCTGCAGACCCTCCGCCGCCTCCCACGCCAAAGTGTAGGTTTTGATTCCGCCATCTAGATGAACTTTGAGGAGCGCTGGATATGGGGTCTGGAATTTGATGTTCTTCTCCCAGAGCTGCTTCTCAATGCCCGCATATTCACATCGTCTCCTTTGCGAGGCCGGAGAGTAGTCCTGGGCCCGTATTCACAAAGATTCTCAGAGTCCTCTCAGAGAGCTCCTAACTTAGCCTAAAAATTCCTAGCAAGGAATCTTAGCTTAAGAGTGATTCAGGAAGTTTCTGAGAGCAACTCTGAGCAAGGAGGGGACAGAAACTTTTATCTTAGTGAGGAGGTGTGGTTGACCCCGTTGCTAGGTATGACGCAGTCTTCGAAAAGCTGTGATTGGTTGTTACAAAAAGGAAAAAGAAAAAAAAAAAGAAAAACAAAAGCGCTCCTAGTAATGAATGGACAGTGAAATCAACTGATCATAGAACTTAGACTGTATTAAGAAATGTGTAATCGTGAAAATAATTTTATGTCATGATGATGAAACAGCAAAATTAAATTAATTGTTACACAGCTTCAAAATGTTTGAACGTACCTCATTCACATGCCGATTATTATATTGATCTGCTTATTGTTATGTTTACTCGCCATGCTGGTAATTTTACTACTTAATCTATTTGATATTAATGGTGGACGCAGACTCAGCTGTCAGCAATTACTGTGATTGCTGGCCTCCTCCTTTTGATTTGGCAGAATGACCAAAACAACTAATGAAATGGAGGAAAAAAGAACGAGAAAGCTGAACTGGACAGAAGAGCAGTGCCTGCTGTTGGCGCAGCTCGTGGAGGAGAACAAGGGAGTTTTAAGAGGGAAATTCGGTCCCGGGATCACGGCATAAGGGAAGAAGCAGACTTGGGAGCGTATTGCCCGACAAATCAATGCGTCATTTTCTCTCCTTTTACGCACAAGCGATGAGTGTGCTGGTACGTGCTGCAATCCAAAGTAGGCGTTATTGTGTTACTACGCTGGGTGGGAAAAGTAAGCTCATCCCTGATGAGGTCAACCACAAACATTATCCCTGCACTATCAAGCCGGTAGCGTCTTATTAAATCACTGTCGTTCAATATACGGAGAATATCTCTCCTTCCTCTCTGTCTTTCCGCCATCTTCTCTGTTTAAGACACTCTTAGGCTTCTTAAAAGTCCTCCTCCCTCCTCTTAACAGGTTTTCACCTTAGGAGCTCTCTTAAGGCCTAAGATGCTTTGTGAATAACTTTTATCTTACCAAGGGAAAATTCTAAGAAAAATCTTAGAATTCGAGGAATTCTAAGATTTTTCTTAGAATAACGTCACTAAGAGCTACTTTAGTCTTAGGATTCTTAGTGAATACGGGCCCTGGTCCATAGTTATTCTTTTCCCGTTGTACCGTAGATTTTTCGCACTCCATGCCTTGATCAGGACACTGGTCTGACAGCTGAGAAACTTCATCACGAATGATCTTGGCAGTGCGTTGGGATCCTCCGGTCATTATAGACATTATGGAACATCGCACGTTAAATCCAGAATGTCTTTGAGAAAGCCTTCCATCCACTTAACTGTATCTCCTGTCTCAGGTCCCTCTGGTATGCCTTACACACACAGGTTGTTTTTTCTCATGAAGTTTTCCTGGTTCTCACATTTTTCTTCCATCTGACTATCTCTCTGCATGAGATAGCTGAGGAGCCGGTCTGCGCGGTCGCCCCTGTCCACCACGCCAACACGGTTCTCTGCCTCTGTCATTCTGTCTCCCAGGCCCCGAACCATCTGCTCTAAAGAGGATATTGTAGATTGTGCCCTCTCGAAGCCATCTTTCACCTTGTTCCTGAACTGTCAAATTTCTGTCAAAACTACATCTGCAAGTTCTTGACCAGGCTGTTCGCTAGCTATGCTAACCATTTTAGCCCCCTAGTGTGGTGAGGGGCTTCGACTTGCCTAATCCATTTCACTATAGGTTTGTCATCCTATCAGTATGCAGACCCTTAAATAGCCACACTTCTTTAATTTAGCTTTCACATTTTTCTTTTTGTTTGTCATCCTTTCAGGATGCAGACCCTAAAATGGCCATGCTCCTTAAATTTGGCTTTCACATTTTTCTCTCTTAAAAGCTTCTAAAAAACATCCTTAAAAGAAGAGGAAAAAATATGTCTGTGGTCCTTTGACATCTGATCTAATCAGCTTTTACACAACCTTTTTGGCGGCCATTGAAAAATGGCCCTCTGGAGCCAAATTTGTTTTTATTGCAAATGCAGTTATTATGAATATTTCAACCTAGAATTAACAAAAGCAAAAGATTCAGCACCTTTAATTTTCAGCCTTAATCACAAACGCTATTTAGCAAAAGAAATATGCAGTTGGAATATTTATTGATATACAGAAAGCCTTTGACACAATCAACCATGATATACTAAAAAAGCTGGATACCTCTGATTCCGTAATAAGAGGTATTGTGTCAGACTGGATTAAAAGATATCTACAGAAGAGACAGCAGTTTGTTACGCTGGGTGATGTTTGTTCTTGTCATGTTTGGACATTGTTTGTGGTGTCCCCAAGGGGTCAGTGTTGGGCCCTAAACTATTTATCTTGTATATTAATGATGTTTGTAGGGTGTCACAAGTATTGAAGCTGGTGATGTTTGCTGCTGATATGAATATTTCTGTTCTGGGGAGAATTTAAAAGAAATACTGGAGGAAGTCACTAAAGAAATGGACAACTTGAAAATATGGTTTGACAGAAACACATTATCATTAAACTTAAATAAAACAAAAATAATGTTATTTGGGAATTGCAGGATAACGAACAAGTACAAATACAGATAGATGGGGTGCAGATTGAAAGGGTTCATGAAAATAAATTCCTTGGGGTGATAATAGATGATAAAATCAGTTGGAAACCACACATCAAACATACACAAACCAAACTATCAAGAAGCATTTCAGTTTTAAACAAAGCAAAACAGGTTCTGGATCATAAATCACTCCGCATCCTATACTGTTCCATTGTCTTACCATATTTCAATTACTGTGTAGAGATCTGGGGCAATAACTATATGAGTTTGATCAATTCACTAACTATTCTTCAAAGCTCTAATAAGTCTTTAAAAACTCTCCAGCTAATTCAGAATGCAGCAGCACGTGTACTAACAGGAACTAAGAAACAAGATCATATTTCTCCTGCTTTAGCTTCTCTGCACTGGCTCCCTGTAAAATCCAGAATTGAATTTAAAATCCTACTGTTAACTTATAAAGCTCTAAATGGTCAAGCTCCATCATATCTTAGAGAGCTCATAGTGCCATATTATCCCACCAGAACACTGCGCTCTGAGAACGCAGGGTTACTCGTGGTCCCTAAAGTCTCCAAAAGTAGATCAGGAGCCAGAGCCTTCAGCTATCAGGCTCCTCTCCTGTGGAATCATCTTCCTGTTACGGTCCGGGAGGCAGACACCGTCTCCACATTTAAGACTAGACTTAAGACTTTCCTCTTTGATAAAGCTTATAGTTAGGGCTGGCACAGGCTTGCCCTGTACCAGCCCCTAGTTAGGCTGACTTAAGGCCTATGTTTGTTTATGGAGAGGGTGGCAACTCAGCGGCACCGCTACCCTTGCCATCGTGCACCGCTCGGATTTTCCGCCCGAGTGCTGCGCTCAGAGTTGAAATTATTTGAACTTTGACCGCGCCGCTGCGCCGCACCTGGTGGTGAGCGAAGCGCGTTGTTCTTATCATGTGAAGGCCGCTTTAGGCCTAGTCTGCCGGGGGACCTCCAATAATACACCGGGGACCTTCTCTCCTTCTCTCTCTCATGTCCTGTTACTGCATCTTTCTAACTCAGCCATTCTGCATGTCACTAACTCGGCTTCTTCTCCTGAGCCTTTGTGCTCCACTGTCTCGCAGGTTAACTTATATCACAGCGGTGCCTGGACAGCGTGACGTGTGTGGTTGTGCTGCTGCCGTGGTCCTGCCAGATGCCTCCTGCTGCTGCTGTTATCATTAGTCATAATTCTACTGTTATTATACACATATGATAATTGTCACATACATATACTATCAGATTTACTTTCAACATATTGTACGACAATAGCCAGAATCATAATTATAATATTATTACTTTCATTAATGTTGTTGTAAGCTATTAACATTATCGTCTGTCCTGCATCTCTCTCTGTCTCTGTCCCTCTCTCTCTGTCTCTTTCTGTCTCATTGTGTCATACGGATTACTGTTAATTTATTATGTTGATCTGTTCTTTACGACATCTATTGCACATCTGTCCGTCCTGGAAGAAGGATCCCTCCTCAGTTGCTCTTCCTGAGGTTTCTACCGTTTTTTTCCCCGTTAAAGGGTTTTTTGGGGAGTTTTTCCTTATCCGCTGCGAGGGTCCTAAGGACAGAGGGATGTCGTATGCTGTAAAGCCCTGTGAGGCAAACTGTGATTTGTGATATTGGGCTTTATAAATAAAATTGATTGATTGTAAAAAGGGCAATACGGGTCATTCATAATGTCCTATGGCTATCAGGATCATACTCAATCACTCATCTTACAGTCAAAATTACTAAAATTTACAGACATAGTGAAATTCCAAACAGTACAAATCATGTACAAAGTGAATAATAACCTTATACCACAAAATATACAGAAATTGTTCAGGGATCGAGGGGGGCGGGGGGATATCAGTTAAGAGGGAAATACAACTTCAAAATTAACAGAATCCGTACAAACAAGAAAAGATTTTGCATTTCATTCTGTGGGGTAAGACTGTGGAACAATATGGGTGAGGAGTTAAAACAATGTCCAAACATGCAACAGTTACAAAATATAAAGAATATGTTTTCACGTGATACAGGGATGAAGTGGGGGTGTGACAGTCACTAGGTGTTCACAGGATACTGTTATTGATTATTTATTTCTATATTTATTTATGTTCATTATTAGTTGGTTCTTTTCTTTTCTGTTGTGTTTTATTATTGTTAGGTCCTTTTTGTCTTTGTCCTTTTCTATAAATGTAGATGTATATATAGATGTATATTTCATATAAATCATGTTCATTATTGTTATTATAATTATTGTTATTATTAGTATTGTTATTATGATTGTTATTAACAGTAGTATTTCTAAGGAAGCACGATAGATATATAAATCATTTGTGCAGGGAGAAGGGGTGGGATTAGATAAGTTTCGACTTCTTCCCACTCCCTTTTGGACAAACCTTTCACTGTCGTTGTTGCTTTCTTCTCTTTTTTATGTTCAAAATAAAACCTTCAAATCAAATCAAATCGAATCATACAACCTGCAGTATGTCATGCTAACATCATGCTTGTCTGACCAGGCTGGAACTAGTCTGACAAACTGGTGTGGAAAAACCCAGGTATTTCACCTCTGAGGAGGTCTTCACAAGGCCAATGATGTCATTGGTTCATTAGTGCTTCAATGGTGAAGACTCAGTTTCAGCGACAGTCGTTGACACACCATTGGAGCACTAACGAACCAATGACATCATTGGCCTTGTGAAGACCTCCTCATACCCCCTTTCCACCAAAGCAGTTCCAGTGTTGGTTCGGGGCCAGTACTGCTGCTGGTTCTCAGTTCAACTTGTGAACCAGCTGAGAACCGATTTGCTTTTCCACGACTGGAGGTGGTTAGGGTGCCACGTCATTGCGTCACTGTATACGTCAGTTACGTTGAACAACAACAACGATGGCGGACCACGTACTTGTGCAGCTGTTACTCCTGGCACTACGAGGCCTCATCGGCATCCAAACACGGCAGATACGTCGTATTTGTGCTGCTCGACAAGATTTGTATGGACAGCAATTACGTTCCAGAAGACAGGTAATAACCTAACACGGTTTGTCTCTTACTAACACTGAACGTGAGATTGTTATGTTAGCCTTTGTTGTAAGCTAACATTAGCTGGCAGAGCACAGCTAATTCACAACGCAAACGTGTAACCTCATGTGTTGTGTACTTATTTAGACAACTGAGAGCTAGTTTATTGTAGTTTCAGCTGGACAAAAGAGGATGCTTAGCTCTGTGAAATTAACTCTACTATTTGAAATGCATGTAAACAAACTGTATGAAAATACAAGTCAGTGATTTATGTTTAACCTCATTTTCTTAACCCATATGCCTCACTAAGAACATTCTTGGTTTGTCACTTAATTTTCTTGATGATTTTGGCTGTGTTCATATATGGCATCAATAGAACGTAATAAACTCAATAGAATGATATATTACACTTGTACTGTACATTTCCTCACACTGTACATTTCCTCACACATTAAATGTATCAAGATTTATTTTCTTGTTACAAGAAAAAAAAAAATCCACTGGCAGATTTTTCTACTTATTTCAAGTGAAAATTTATTTATTTTAAGTGTAATGATATTTGTTTTGACTAGAAATAAGACAAATATTCTTAGTAAGATTTTGAGTTTTTGCAGTGCAATATCAATCACAATATCACACCCCCTTTAGCTAAATAGCTTAGGCTACTCACCAGTTAGTAGAGCTGCAGTCGGCGTCTCCCAGAGTTGAACCTCTTCATTACTGCCCCCTTCCATTCAGTAGCAAATCTTTTAGTTAAGTCCCTTTCAAAGGCCAGCTGCACTAAATGTGCTTTTCGTTGGCGCAGCATGCTGAGTCTATTGTCTGTGAGAACACTTTTTAAAGTGGAGAAAGAATTCTCACACATGGCTGTTGATGCTCCAAATGTCAGAGCATGTTTAAAGGCCGTCATCACACTTGGCATAGCCTCCAGTGCGCTATGGAATGTCTTGTCAATCTGTGATATTGTCCAGGTTTCATCATCGGCAGTCATGTTTGTTTTGAGGAAGTGGTGAGCAACCAGAAATTCTGCTTCAATGATTTCAGTACTTGATAAAGTCAGAATGGGTTTTACATGTTTAACATAGAGGAACGTTGCACTGTTTGGGTCCAGAGATTGAAGTGCGGTCATTAACTCACTGTTGCATTCACTGAAACGCTTGCTTATTTCTTCCCCCACCGCATCCAAGGTGCTGTAGAATAATCTCCGCAGTTCAGTGTCCCCCTCGTCAGTATCACCCTGCTGCTGGCCAACGGTGTCTTCAACGAGATATCCTTGGAGACTTTTGTTAACAGTCCTCTTCCTCTTCTGTGGCCTTTCTGTCTCCTTACACTGTCCCATAATGTTGTTAAATTCACTTTCTGAGCGCAGTTGCTCAACACATTCAGATGCACTTTTCACTAAGCGCATCCCAGAGAGCAAATCCATTTGTTCTGACTGAAGCATTTTGTTGGGGGCATCAAGCAGCTGCAAAATCTTCTGCACAAAGCATCCAATGAATTCAAAGCTTGGCTCTGAAATAGCTCGAATCAGACCTGCTGCCTCAATTCATAAGTCAGTTCCAAAGGCACGATTGCTGTCAATCTCTGACAACAGAGAGAAAATATCATCAAATGACTTGAGCACAACTGTGACGGTAGCTAGATGGCCAGTCCACCGCTGTTCCAGCAGACGTTTTAGCCTGTCTCCTTTATAGTGGACTGCAACAGTGGGTTTCTTAATGAATTTGTATAGAGACCCACAAACTCCAAAGAAGTCCTCGATTGCTCCCTCGCTTGACATTGCATTTATCACAACTAGGTGGAGCTGGTGATTAAAACAATGGACATAGGGTATCTCTCTGGCGAGCATGTCCTGCAGTATCTTCTGAACACCCCCATGCTTCCCGGACATGACCATCATACACCTGACTGAGAATTTTAAATGTACTTAAACCAACTCTGCGCAGCTCTGTGATTATAGTGTTTGCAAGGGTTTTGGCATCTCCCCCATCTGCAGTAGCAATAGTTAGTAAACGCTCCCTAACTTCCAAATCTTCTGCTACAAAGCGGATCATGATAGAAATGTTTTCACAGCCAGTGGGGTCTCGGGTGCCATCAACTTTAATGGTAAACCATGAATCACTGACTTCATGTACAATTTCTTGATTTAAAATATCACTCATTATCTTGAGTAGTTCGTTTTGTATATCATGAGATGTACAGTGGTGGAAAAAAGTTTTCGGACACCCTTAAAATTTTAATATCATGAAATATTTGTGGAAAAATCTTTTTTGTGTTTCAAAAGGTGTGGCTGCATTAGACAGATACAAACAAATACAAATTATATTTTTTTGTTTATTGTTTACAAGAAAAACTAACAAAACTAAATTCTTGACAGTTTCAATATGTCAGTTCTCAACATTGTCGGTATCAAAGTCAACAAATAACAGAGAATGTGTTCAAAACTGAACAAAAAATAAATAAACCATCACATCATCAAATTAATATTTAGTAGTCCTGCCATTGGCACGTAGTAGAGCTCTAATCCTGGCTGGCATGTTCCCCACGAGCCTTTCACACTGTTGAGGGGTAATCTTGTTCCATTCTTCTTGAATTACTGCTTTTAATTCTTCTAAATTCTTTGGTTTATGCTTTGAAACAGACCTTTTGATAATCCACCACAGATTTTCAATGGGGCTCATGTCCAGGGATTGAGCTGGCCACTCTAAGACCTGGATACTGTGCTCCTGCAGCCAAGTTCTACTGGCCTTGGATGTGTGGCAAGGGCCATTATCTTGTTGAAACATCCAGTTTTTACCTCGATGGAACAGTGCACGCGCAGAAGGGAGCATGTGGGTTTCGAGAATGGTACAATACTTGGTAGAGTTCAATGTGCCATCACAGACAGTGAGATGACCAACACCAGCAGCACTCATGCATCCCCAAACCATGATACTGCCTCCACCATGCTTGACAGTAGGTACTGTACATGCTGGAGATAATGCTTCGCCTGGCCTTCTGCGTACCCTCACATTAGGAGGAAGATAAAGCTGGAAACTGGACTCATCTGACCACAAAATCTTCTTCCAGTTCCTGGCTGTCCAGTTCTTGTGTGCCTGGGCCCAACGACGCCGGGCTAACCTCTGTCTCTCATTGATCAGGGGCTTCTTGATAGCCTTGTAGGACCTTAAGCCATGATCTAGAAGTCGGCCACGTACAGTGTGGGTGGAACACTGGACACCAGTTTGGTTTGACCACTGCTGCTGAAGCTCCTGTGATGTCATTCGGCAGTTTTGCCTGCACATGCGGATCAGGATGCGGTCATTTCTTGCTGAAGAAACCTTTGGACGCCCAGATCTTGGTTTGTCTTCTAAGCTGTTGGTTCGTCTGTATTTCTGCAGAGTGTATCCAACTGCTGAAGGACTGCATCTGCACTTCCTGGCTATCTGGCGGCAGCTGTACCCTTCCTGGCTGAGAATCTTTATCTTCAGGCGTGTTTCCTGCGTTAGGTTCCTTGTTTTAGCCATTTTTGTGTCTGAAGAACCTTCAAATGTGCTGGCTTTATGTAGACACGAAGCTTGGCAACAAAAATTGTGTCTTTTAATAAAAAGAACGACCTTCATCACTGGTACCAAAATGACCCAATACTCAAAATTTCTTATGTATTTTTATGGAACCAATCAATTTTAAGTTTTTAATGGCTTTTTTAGGATTTATTTAGTATTTTGGCTGTGACTGTACTAAAAGAAATTGCACTTGAAGACCTAAGAGTGATTCTTAATGCAATATTTCACAAATGCATGGGGTGTCCGAAAACTTTTTTCCACCACTGTATATCTGGCATTTTGTGGGATTGTTTGCAGTATCTTCTCAAGCTCTGGGTCTTTTCTCACTGTGTACTCAAACAATGACAAAAAAGTCCACAGCTTGCATCACCTTGAGAATCAAATGCTTCCACACTCCCTCTGAGAGTCAGTTTATGGCCAGGAATTGTAACATGTCGATAATAGCACTGATGTAATACCGATTTCTAGCTAGTTGGCCTTCATTCACAAGGGTGGAAACCTCCTGTCCTGAATCAGCCCTCTTCTCTCTCTCTCACCACTTTGCTGCACTTTCCATGTGTTCTTTACACTCCGCATGCTTGCTCAATCCTCTGCTGCGTGTTTCCAGTCACAATAGCCAGTTTTTTTGAACACAGAATCTACAGTCCCAAACTTTCAGCATGCAAAACAAAATGCCGCTGGTTAGAGTACAGCTTTAACACTGTACTCTAACCAGTCTCTACGGTTGTACCACAGGGCAACAAATGAACGTTTCTGACCTTTGAAAAGGCGAGAGGGAAACTTATTCAAAATGACCTGAATAACAGCTTGTCCTCACCTAGATCATCCGGAGGGCCACCGGTCATTATCACTGGGTTTGGCGCTATAATCTGTTTGCTCGCGCTCCGGCTCCGCTGGGGGGGCTTGTGCCTCTGTGTAGCTAACGTTGCTAGCTGCTTGCTCCTTCTCCGCGGGGATAAAGTGCTCCTGCTCCGCTGTCGCTTGTTCCTCAGCTAGCTCTGCCCTACTGGAGGCAGTTTTAGGTTGCGGTGGTCGGAAGAATTTCCTTATATCCATAGTTCCGTTCCGTTTTTAATCACACATCTCCTCTCGCTCATAGATGGTAGAAAAATGTGAACGTAAACATACTTACGTCAGTGCCAATTGCAGCAGTACGCACGTCGCATGTGTCACGTGACACAAGCCGAGATGTATCAAATTAAATAAAATTAAAATATTTTTTGTATTTTAAATTTTACTGATTAACTGAATATGAATTAATACAATTTGACACACAAAACAAGTTATAACTAGTCTAAATTATTTTCAGGAGGAAAAAAACTCCTTACCCCTCTGACAGCCAATGGGGGGGCAAGGAGGCAGGGCTGGGGGTACATTGCCCCCCTAATTAACCCCCCAACGCCAGGGCTGGGACACAGCCAACATTGTCCTGCTGTGTAACTGATCAGAAAACTTTGGTTTTACTCACTAGATCTTTGGAGCGATGTAGTGAATCTTCATGCAGTTTTTGTCAGCCACCACCATGTCGTCTGTAGCTCTGGTGTCTGCTCCCAGGATCACTCCATCCTGGCAGACAAGTACAGGAAATACTAACCACACATGCCTGCTCTTAGAGTCTACTTCCTAAACACTAAAAAACTTCCAGGTTGTTTTCACACATATGCACCAACATCAGTCAATCAGGAATAGAGAGCTGTAATAATAATACCTTTATTTATATAGAACTTTTCAAGAGCAGACATCTAAAATTGCTTCACAACAAAATACATAATAGCAAGTAAAAAACAAAACCACAGACATGAAATATAGATATCATGCTAAAACTTTAAAAGACATTAAAAATGAAAACTTAATCAAACTAAATTAAGACAAGTCTGAAAAGAGTCTCAAGCTGCTTTTTAAAAGTGTCCACAGATCTATGGGACTACACATCACAATGTAGGCCACTAGTGGTCACTTTAAGTGCTTTTATTTGAAGAGAAAATAAAGCATGGTAGACTCAACTGTCAGAAACTCCTTTTGTAGTTCACTTATCCTTGAGAGATGGGACAAAACATTTAAAGCAGCTGTGCGTAACTTTACGTTTTTGTTGATTATAGTGCCCCCTTTGGTCCAAGCGGTATGACACCCACAGCCTTGTGTCGTAAAATTCCGACTGCAGCCGGCATTCGGCTTCATTCGTAAAATCTCAACTGCAACCAGCAATTACCGCATGCATTTGTTTTGGAGAGCGAGAGGAAAATCATAAATGCTCTGCTGTAGCTCTGAATTTCTTATAAACTGCCTGCTGTATATTTGTGTTCATGGTCACAGTCAGATAATTTTGTCGTGTTTGTTGTAACGTTACTAGACAAAAGCGGTTCACATCAGCTAACGTTACATTTAGCTTGCTTACAACTTCCATAAGTGAAACAACATCTAACAAGTATTAGTATTATTCTCTAAATAAAAACAAAAACTACATACCTGTCTATTAGGAAAATGGCCAACTCGGGATCAGTTTTAAAACCTTTCAAATCTCTCAGCTCTCTCCACTTGGTGAATGCCCGACCGAGGTTTACACGCGTTTGGGCTCGATCCCTATCACTGTCCCGTTTAGCCTTCTTCTGTTCTTTTTCTTTTAGATGGTGCTCCGTCTTTATCCGCCATGACATCGAAAGTACAACCAAGTCCTTATAGATACATCTGGTAAAACTGTTATGTGTTCAGCAATGTCCGTTGTGTACAATGCCCGTTGTGTACCACTTACTCGAAGAACACTCTGTGGTGTAAACACAACTCCTTCTTCTTCCCTTAATGTATTGGCGGATCGCAAACAACTTCCAGGTGCATACCACCACCTCCTGTACAAGAGTGTGCAATGTGTCCGAAATCATTCACTACTCCCTACTACATGTCATTTACCCTGTTTCTTAATCCTACTCGTAAACACGGCTCCTTCTTCTTCTGTGGTTTAATGGCTCCGGGCCGCTGCGGGCGTGCAGACTTACTTCCGCCTCCAGGTGCCGTATTCTGGTTTGCTGACTTCCACTGTGTCCGACCCGACTGAGGCTACAAGGCTACACTAAATAGCCATATAGAGAAAGGCTTTTTTGTCGCTGCTGGGGGGGGGGGTCTGGTATGTAGTTAAGAGGTCCATGTTATTGTACTTGTCCTCAGCAGGAGGTCACAATATTGACCCACCCAAAAAAAACCCTTTTATATAAAAACATTTACCATTGTGCAAACATATATATTAAATTTAAAAAAAAATTCTATATTTATAAAACAATGCCTAAAGTGAACATCAAACAATATTTTCCTTAAAAATCTGCCTATCAAAGTTGTGTCCTCAGTTGTGTCCTCCGTCAGATTTTTTGATAATTCTTACTAAATCAGGCAATAGCATTTTTACACTTACAATTTTTTTTGTACAGTTACATATCAAATTTTCACAAGTACAAAAGAGTTTTACAGATACGCATCAAATTTTCACAAGTACAAAAAAGTTTTACAGATACACATCAAGTTTTTACAAGTACAAAAAAGTTTTACAGTGCACTGAGTCCACAGTTACGGATCAGACCCACAGGTACAAATCATATCTGCAAGTACAAGTCGGTACAAGTAGTTTCGACTGTCATTTGATGCATTCGAAGGAACAGCCAATCTGGATGCTGAGATTAACATATCATTTGACTATCCAATCACGGAGCCAGACGATGGGCCGTCTTTCCGACAAGAGGAAGAAGAAAACAAAGAAAAACAAGACTGAGGACAGTAATATCAGAGATATTGGATAAAGGAGATACCCCACCGTAGGCTTATCCAATGTTAAGAAAACGGTTACTCTTCCTGTCTCCTAAGTGGGCGTGGTTAGCTCTCCCTCCAATCAGAGCCTGTTCTCCCTCAACCCCCCTCCCCACCACCGTGTTGAACAGAGGATCTGTGGATGTCTGTGTATGGGGATTGAGAAGCAGGTGGAATGAAAATACATTCTTCCTACTATTGCAGCCTATTGCTGCACAAAGCTTGGGCATTTTTTATTTATTACTAGCGGTAAATAACTGTTTGTAAGCTAACTGTGATTTTACCGCCTGTTTATCAAGATCACAAGATCTCGCGAGAACTTGTTTTCTGAGACGGACAGGGCTCAAACAAAGTTAATATTCTCTTGATCTGTGCAGATGAAAAATGCAGCTTCAGTGTCAGAATATTGGTAAGATGTGTGGCTTGTGGAAAACGAACCCAATATTTACTTTAGTGACTACAGGGCGAAAGAAGTGACCATAAATTGTGATCACGTTCATTTTCCTCATTGACGACAATACATTCAGAGCTGCCGCAAGTCTCCTACGGGGGCGTGGCGCTGATGTCACTGAATCAGGAAGTGAGCTGAGTGGGGTATCTCTCTTTATCCAATATCTCTGGTAATATTAAGTTAATGCATATAATAATTAGGGCTACAGTTAACCAAAAAAAATATTGGTCGACTGAAGTCGTATGTAATCTTAAAGTAATCGATTAGTCGTAGGAAAAAAAAAATCTGCACATTATTTTTACTTCTGCAGTGGTGTGTCTGTCACTCTGCAGTTACACCAAAACGCTAATCGGTGGTGGAGGACTATGGTAAGTGCTGTAAGGCTTAGTTGATTCAAAACACACCCAAAACACACATTAAACATAGCTTAATAGAAACAATTTCAAACACAAGTACACAAATCAGCTTCACTATAACTCGCAGCATTCACAGACAAACACTTGTCTTTATCTGGACACATTTCCCCCACCAATACATCATGCTAACGTTATTAGCACAAGCCTATGGTATTTAAATTAGCCTAGCAACTAGTGATCTTTTTCTCTTCTCATATAAAACCAGGGACAACAGCGACATTTAACAAAGGTAACGGCACTCAATTTGGCTCCATTACAACTCACAACATTCGCCAATAAAACAACTGTTGCACTAAACAAGTTTTCCAAGCAAATACAACATGCTAACATTATTAGCGCCAGCCTATGGCATTTTACAGTAGGCCTATATAAATTAGCCTAGTGACGAGCGGAGATTTCCTCTGCTCATATGAAGCCAGGATAAATCCCAAGTATAAATCCCTAAAGGATATATCACACACAAGTCTTAAAATGCTATTTTAGTGGAGGCTTTACTGTCTTCACAATTTATTGTTTCTTATCTGTGAAATACAAGTAAATACAAGCTTCGTTTCCACCAAGGGAAATGGTGTCAGTATACAGAAACAGGCAGGAGGTCTGTGTCACCGCAATGCTGGGCGTTAAGGTGGGCGAGTTCAACATTGTGTAAACAAAGGAGTAATAATAATGATAGATAGATAGATAGATAGATAGATAGATAAACTGCAATGTAACGTTAGCTAATGAAGACATGAAGGGTATGAGATTAAGTTAATGCTGTTTTGGTTGACTGGTAAAATCGCTGGTATTCTCTGGTAATGTCTTCACTGTTAGCAGGCTAATTTAGCAAAGTCACAAGAGGTAATGTTACATTGGTTTTGCTAAAATAAATAAAAGTATGTGATATAACGACACATCATTCATATTTACATTTGGCTGCTGGTTTAGTGTTCGTATAAATGTTTTGTGTTTGTGTTTGTCTTCATAACAGTTAGTTATTTTTCTTTTTAACTACAGTCACACTACGTGTGTCAGTGTGTGTTGCAATGGATCCTCCAGGAGACATGCTGTCTGACGAAGCACAGGTGGGTTGCTGTCTGGTCATGCTAACCAAGCTAGTTCGGTAGCCGTCTTATTTAAATAGCCCCCTTTATCATAAGCCATTTTCCCACATAGATAGCACAGTATTGCCACCAAGAGGTGCTTTCCAGGGACTCTGTGCGCTCAAGCTATCCATGGTCAAATTAGCCACCCCTGCATTTCGAGTGCACTCGTATTGTAAACGTTATGGTAACTGTAGTGAAACGGATCAGAAAGAGCAGGGGTCTTTGCGAAGTTTGTGCTGGGATACACATTATAACAGTTGAATATATGAAATGTGCCTTTAACATGGTGTATACTGTGTCGCCTAGCAGCAACGTCATCAAGCAGCACCTGTTATGATTTGAGTCTGTTGAGAGCGCACCCAACGCTGGTCGGACGTATACTTATGAGCTCCTGCTTTTTCTTTTATCTCTCAACACAACAGTGATGGTATTAAGTACGTGTGGCTATTCTGAAAACCATTACAACATACAACTACGCCCGCTTTTCAAAACAAGATGTCAACGCAAATATACCTTCTTCCCTGTGACATGAAACCCTTGTCTTCCATAAGTAGTTCATGATAAACTACTTGCACAAATACTTTGATGTACTGTAACCGTATACTTACTCTGTTATCTCAGAATCAGAATTGTGTTTTATTGCCAAGTAGTTTTTCACATATAAGGAATTTGACTTGGTATGTCGATGCTGAACAATTAACATACAAATGTAAAGATAAACACACAAAAACACACTATACTTTGAGGAGTATAAAACACAAAAAATGCAATTAACAATTAAATATAACAACTAAATAGAAATATAATATACATATGTACAGTAGTTATATAAATAGACTTATTGTGCAGTATGTGCAAAGTGTTCTTGTGTTTATTCTATCAGTTCAAGTTCTAATGAGTGAGTAGTGCAATGTCCAAGTAGATAATCCAGCTGTGTGTTCTTCACCTTGTTAGCAGGCTAATTTGACAAAGTAACATTAAGAGGAGATACATTGCTTATCCTCAAACAATTGGGATCAGAAATAAAATCATGAGTTTATAATGAAATGGACTAACAAAAGACTCCTATGACGTGTTTTTTTCCCCAAAAATTTATTTTTCAGATATTTGCATTGAGGTATTGTGAAAGACAAGTTTATGGAAAAACCTAATGAGTTTAACCTTACATCAGTCGTTATCATAACATTTTGTCTTTCAGAAGTGGGGGGGGGGACGGGGGGGCAAATTGTTTAATTTCAATTTTCAATTTATTTTATTTACAAAGCCCAATATCACAAATCACAATTTGCCTCACAGGGCTTTACAGCATACAACATCCCTCTGTCCTTAGGACCCTCGCAGCGGGTAAGGAAAAACTCCCCCAGAAAAACCCTTTAACGGGGGAAAAACAGTAGAAACCTCAGGAAGAGCAACTGAGGAGGGATCCCTCTTCCAGGACGGACAGACGTGCAATAGATGTCGTACAGAACTACCTAAAATACCCTGACTCATGTTGATTAACTTGACTGTTTATTCAGCTTCACAGTCGTCCATGATCATAACAATACAACGGACTCCTAACGTTACCCCAAAGCCCCTGCTTCGCTGTGACACATAATGCTATTCACAGACTGCAGCGACCTCTTGTGGTGGATGTAAATAGAGCTACAATTAAATCACATCACATCTCCCTCCTTTTAGCGAATTCTCATAAGGGGCATATAATAACCAAATATTTCAATGCAGCTTCTAGCATAAGGTAAAGTGCACAACAAACTGTCAATAAAAATACTGTTACTAAGCTGTCAACCGATAGTTGCAATGTTCTAACACAAACACATAAACACTCTTTTATAAATACATTTCCCTTTTTTTTTCCTTTTTTTTCTTTCTTTTTTTTTTGCTAGTCTGTATGCAACTACCAAAATGTTCTTAACATGTCATGCGTATACGGCATGAAAAATCAACAGTCCTACTTTGGAACATAGTCCTTGAACCTGACAGGAGTTTTAACTGCCCTCCCTGCCAAGGTCCTCTTTGGAGTAGAACTTGGGTTGAGGGGCACTGTGGGAACTGGGGTGACGAGCAGTAGGAGGGGTAGGAGGGGAGCTCGTGTCACAGGTAGTGTCATGGCTGAAGTCATTAGTCTCTTTTCCTGCCTCTTGCACAGATGACTCTGGCACTTCCTGGATGTGCCTCCTGTTCCTGCGGGCAACTGTGCCCTGCTCAGTCTGCACATAGTTAGTCTCGCCACCAGACAATCAGAGATCTCCGCCTTCTGATAGTCTGGGGACACTCCTTTCTAAAGTGTGTTTAACACACTGGCGAAAACGGCCGGCAACAAAGCAACGCCTCTTGCATTTTTGAAAAGGACACGCCTTCTCGGAAATGTGCGCTCCCCCTTTTCTCGTCCGCAAGGAAACAAACACACAGAGAGCTTGAAAATGGATGCCGAGAGATTTAACTCCGTTTTATCAAACGTTGTAAAAGATTATGTTTGTTTCTTTTAGTTGGTGAGAATGTGTCGCCGCAAACACGACAAAAATCCACTGAACTTTGACGGCGTTTTCTGCGAGCACAGCTGAGCCATTTTATACCGCTACATGTGTTTCTAGTCGGACTATGTTTACAAGCACAAGAGTTCAGTGAGCCACCGAAGGACCACCCTGCAGATTTACTATTGGTTCTGCAACGTAGGGAGTTTTTTTAAACTCTGAAATTGTATCCGCCCATCTAAACACAAAATCAGGGAGAAAGTCATCAGTCTTTAGTTAAGCAAAGCATCTAAAGACTGACTTGTGAGTCTAGCACATAGTAGGATCTGGGCTCTGGTGGCTTGGCGATGACTTTTGCAGGAGTTTTCCAGCTTTTCTCTTCATCCAGTTTGATGCTGACACTCTGACCTGGCTGAAGTGCAGATAAAGGTCGTGCTGAGTGATGTCTGTTGTAGAAGAAGTGATAGGCATTTTTGGTCTGCCGGTCTTTAAGCCTGACTTTCTCATAGTCAACAGGACTGGGATGCAGCTGTGTAGGTAGAATGGGGACTGTCGTTCAAATTTGTCGACTGATCATCAGTTCAATCATCAGACTCAGACCTGTTGCTGTGATTGGGGTGGCTTGATAGCTCATCAAAGCCAGATGAGGATCTGGCTGGCGAAGGATCCGTTTAGCTGTGGCAACACCCCTTTCTGCAGCCCCATTGGCCTGTGGGTAGTGAGGACTGGATGTTGTATGTCCAAAGTTGTATGCCTCACTGAATTGTCTGAATTCTGCTGAGGTGAACTTGCTGCCATTGTCAGATACCAGCTCCAAAGGGATCCCCCACCTGACAAGCATGCTTTTCAGGCGAGAAATGACTTGTTGACTGCTCATGGTGGAGTGTGCAATCTCAATGTCACATGAATAGTAATCCAAGGTTTTGTTTACCATCTTGTTCACAAATGTCTGCTGCAATTTTCTGCCACGGTCCGTGTGGCAGTGGAGTGGTCATTAATGGCTCTCTTTTCTGACTGGGTTTGTTCCTCAGGCAGAACTCACGTTTTTATCATCTCGGTGATGTCTCGTCCAATCCCTGGCCACCAAACTGACAAGTTAGCCTGCCTACGACAGTTGGTGAGGCCCTGATGACCTTCATGTATTTGTGAGAGTACGTTCTCCCGCTGTGAAAGAGGAATGACAATCCTGCCGTCGTACAGAAGGAGTCCCTCAACTTCTGATAGGTGAGCTCTGGCAACATGAAATTTGTGCAGAGCGGATGGTATTTGTGATAGCTCTGCAGGCCAGCCTGTGTGGGTGTAGTGAGCAACTGTCTGAAGGTCAGCATCCTTGCTAGTAGCCTCTCTGAAAATGTCCAATCAATCATCTGTTATTGGTCTTGTTAATACCACTGCCTGTACATAACATCATGCTCTGTGTCGGACGCACCACAGTCCTGTAGGGGGACTGCGAGACAAAGTGTCCGCCACAATGAGCTGCTTTCCTGGGACATGGACGGCTTCAACATTGAACTTCATCAGGCGCATTAACAACCGCTGGCATCTCACAGGCGCTTTGTCAAGGTCACATGAGTTCATCAAAGGGACAAGCGGTTTATGATCTGTTTACAAGCAGAACTTTTCCATGCCTTGTAGGTACCTGACAAACCGCTCACATGCCCAAACACTTGCAAGGCATTCTTTCTCTATCTGAGAATACCGTTGTTCTGTCTCAGTCAATGTTCGTGAGCAAAAGGCAACTGGCCTGATACAGAGCACCTCCCAGGCCATTGCTGCTCGCGTCAGCACTATCCACTGTTGGCTTGGTTGCATCGTAATATGCAAGGACTGGTGCAGTGGTCAACATTGCTTTCACTTGTGTGAATGCTTGCTCTGTGCTTCTCCCCAAATCTATGCAGCATCCTTTTTTAACAGGCTGTTTATGGGGTGTATAACAATTGAAAGGTCAGGGAGGAACTTGCCCAAATAGTTGATCATGCCAATGGTCTGGCGCAGCTCTGAAACATTAGTGGGGCAGGGCAGTTCTGTGACAGCTCTGACTTTTTCAGTGTTGGGTTTGATACCGTCTTTCCCAATAATGTGGCCAAAATACTGGATTTCAGACTTTGCGAACTGACACTTGACCTTGTTCAGTTTCAGTCCTGAGGCTTTAATAGTGTGCAGCACTGCATTGAGGTTGCTGTCATGGTCATTTTTGTCCTTGCCAAAAATCAGAACATCGTCCATTCCACCACAGTGCCTGCGTGATCTCTCAGGAGGGTGCTCATCTTTTCCTGAAATATTTCCGGGGCTGACGTAATGCCGAAAGGAAGCCTTCGGAAGCAGAAGCGGCCCACTGGTGTAATGAAAGTTAAGAGCTTCCTGCTGCTAGGATCAAGTGGTATTTGCCAAAATCCACTCGAGGCATCTACAGTGTCTCAGAGTCTCCCCTCTTCATATATGGCAGAATATGTCATCTTCCAACTTGCTGTGCTGAGATACATGTAAAAATGTAAGAATTTAGTCACACGGATTTGTTTTTTTCATTGATATAAAAATTAATATAAAATACAGGCACATAGAAGTAGCATGTGTATGTAGCCTTTATAATGACTGTGATATGAGCTTAAAAGTAAAGGCAGTAAAAAATACCCCAAAAACGCCTAGAGCCCATAGGGTTAACCTCCTCAATAATGCCTAACGACTGCATCCATTTCAGTTCCTCTTCCACTTGAGGTAGGATGGGGAAAGGGATGCGTCATGGTGTTGCGACACTGTAGGGCTGAGCATCCGGCCGGAGCTCAATTTTCACTGGAGGACAGTCCAGCAATCCAATATCTCCAAAAACATCCTCAAATGTCTCAAGTCCATCTACTCTACGTACAAGCCCCATCTTGGTTGCTATTTTCAGTTCAAGCAGGTTAGTGGTAAATGGGCCTTTCATCACATATATTCAAAATGTGTATTTCTGTCCCTTTTTCACACAGTCTATTTGAAATTTGCCTTTGCAAACAAGCTTTCCACCAGGACTTGTGAAAAGTGCTTTGGTGTTTTTCAGAAAAGGGCGCTGGGGCAGGCTTAGGTATGTGTTTTCAGATATCACTGTAATATCTGCACCTGTGTCAATTCTAAATTGCACAGTAACACCATTAATTTGCAGATCTGTAAACCACATTTCCTCATCAAGATCTGTGTCTTCTGAAACAGCTCCCAAAGAACCACACACTGCCCTCATCACTATCAGCATCTGTAGTTTTCACTGCCCCAACATGCTTAGTTTTACAAACAATTTCAAAGTGACCAGTCTTATTGCACTTATGGCAGCGTTTTCCTGTTGCGGGACAAGCTCCAAACTCATGCACTCTGCCGCATCTTGAACAGTTCTTTTCATGTGTTGTATTTCCTTTGAATTTAGCATGGCTTTTCTCAAACGGTTGGAATTGCTTGAATTTGCGTGTAACTGCACTCACTTCAGTTTCTGTAGACCTGGCACCGGCGCTTTGCGTTTTGCGAGTTCAGACTGACAAGCTATGCAGATGGCTTTCTCCAGGGTTAAATCCGGTTCCAGTTGCAGTTTCTGAGACACGTCGCTATCTGCAATTCCAATGACGATGCAATCTCGTACCTGTTCCTCTTTTGTGTCTCCAAAGTCACAATGTTCTGCCAGTTCATAAAGATGTCTTACAAACGCCTCCACACTCTCCCCCTGTCGCTGGGAGCGTCTGTGGAAACAAGCACGCTCGTGTATAATGTTCCACTTGGGCAAAAAATGTTCATCAGACTTCTTCATCACCGCCTCGTAATAGGCATCATCTTCCTTGTCTACAGACGTGAATGTGAAAGTGCTGAATATCAGCTCTGCCTCTTTGCCCATAGCATACAACAAGGTGTTAACCTGCACGTTATTGTCTTCCTGGTCCAGTTTCGTTGCAATCCGATAGCGAGAGAAACGCTGTCTCCAGGTCGGCCACGGTGACGGCTGGGTGAAGTCGAATGATTCAGGCGCATGAAACTGCCATTTCTCTGCTCCAAACTTGTCTCTTCTCTCAGTGGGCTGGGAAGGTCACGTCTGACACCATGTCATGAAATATCCTGACTCATGTTGATTAACTTGACTGTTTATTCAGCTTCACAGTTGTCCATGAACGTGCTGCTACCTTAACTTCGATCATAACAATACAACGGACTCCTAACGTTACCCCAAGCCCCTGCTTCGCTGTGACACATAATGCTATTCACAGACTGTAGCGACCTCTTGTGGTGGATGTAAATAGAGCTACAATTACATCACATTACAGAGAGACAGAGAGAGAGACAGACAGAGAGAGACAGAGACAGAGAGAGATGCAGGACAGACGGTATTGACAGTAGCTTACAACAGCACGTTTTAACATGAAGGAGAAAAAATGTTAGCCATTTATTAAATATTTTGCAGTGATTATCAATCATAATGTCACCACATTAACCTGTGTGCATCATGTAACATTAGCAAGAAACAGAGACGTTTTGAAGTCATATAATACTTAATTCATTATGTTGTACACAATCTCCTGGACAACTTGTCAGGCTCACAAACCTGTATATCGGCAGTTCAGTGACAAAAATCCCCATTCCTACTTAAATTTGCATTCATGTAGCATAATCTGATGTGTCACGAAGAGAAATACATTAAGGTGATGTAATACACTTTTCCTGGAATGTTTCATTTTTTATGATTTATTGTCTTTCCCCATGACAGAGCCTTTAACAAAGATGTATGAACTAACCAAACCCTGTTTTTTTCTCTTTGTCCTTGGGCCCTTACTGACCCAGATGTTGCCTGGGTCAATCTGTCAATTTGTCAATCTGCCAAAACCTTGTGGTGTTTGAACAATATGGAATTACTTTTAAAAATTCAGAAATTAATTATCATTCATCTCCCTAGAAATTAGGATATACGTTGCTCACAGTGTTTATGAAATGTGGATAAAAAAAATCTTCTATTACAAAAAGAAGACAGTCTGAAAATGTTAGTTCCCCCATGTTTCATGTTATGAGCACATGAACAACAGTTATGTACAGTATATACTGGTTTACAGTGCTGTGTGTTTCATGTAGGTAGCATGAATACTTTTTATTTAAATTCAGTTTTTTACACAGGATACTGTGCTTGTACAGGCCAACCTGTGTTTACATACCCATCTCCATGCAGTTAACCCTCGTCAGGCACAGCATGATGAGTTAATGTACAGTTTACATTTCATTTTCTGCACAAAACAGAATATCTTTTTCACGTCTGCTTTGCATTCAACCCTTTGCATGCATACTTTTATGATCCATACCTGTATAGAAAGATACCTCACATGGGGGTTCATGTTTATATTTTTCATAATCCTACAGGTTGCTTTTTTCTTTATTTTCTTTTTTTCACCTCACCTATGTAAAATTGTTATTTTATCCCCTCCAATGTTGTAGTGTGACATTGTAATTTCCCTACAGACACTTGACAGTCTGTAATCAACCTAGGAACTGACTTAACATTCAAGAATATCTTTAAGCACATTTTCACAGACAGTATACCCTCAAATTTACTTCTGCCTCCAATCCATCTAGCATGAAATATATTAGTTCCTGCATTCTGACATTTTCTAATGCAGTAATACTAACTCCCTCATTTCTGCGGTCTTTACAATAAGTTACACTGGTCGGACATCACACTGTCTACAGTCAGTTATGATAAAAGTAATAAAACCATGTTCAAACTGGATGTCTAATTGTTATGGTGTTCGCCAGTCACTTTGTAAGTATTTATTATGTCTGCAATAATGGGGATTTCACAAGTAATTTTCCTGTGTTCTTTTATTAATGATATACACCAGGGATGTCAAAGTAATTTTACTTCAAGGGCCACACACTGCCCATTTTGATCAGATGTTGGCCAGTCTGGTCAATCCATTGAATATTAACCAATAAATAACACATTCCAATTTGTTCTCTTTCTTTTAGTGTAAAGAAGTAAAACTAGCTTACATTCTTAAAGTATCAGCCATTTATGAACCATCCATTTACAATAAAAGATATAAAAAAGCTTGACAAGTTGACAATGTGAGACTTTCATTTAAACTGGAATTACTTTTCTGCAAACAAAACACAAACTCAGTGCGTGGGCTGGGCTACAGAAGTACATGTATCACAACTATTATGAAAACATGCATGTTTGTATGTCTGTAAGTTTTTTGACGTGACTGTATAAGCATAATACATTACATTTACAGCACAGCAGTAAAGCCCTCCAAGGCAAAATTTAATTTATGACAGTGTTCTATGAATTGATTTAACAAAATAACACAAGGAACATACAGGTCATGTAACAGGATGAATACTTACAGTATTCAACATTATTGTATTGAGGCTGCACCCCTCGAACCTTTAGTCTGGTGGTTCTCAAACTTTATCATGCAAGGGAACCCTAAACTGATACAAATTACTTTAAAAATTACTGAGGACCCCTGTTTGAGAAACACTGATCAACTGAACCAACAAATCAATTTAGCAAGAGAATAATCATTAGTTGCAGCATCTACACATATAAAACAAAGAATCTGGTCCAAGCCCAAAGTTACGTCCTCAAATGTATTTTTTTGTCCACAGGTAAAACATAATCAGTTTACTGTCATAGTGGAGCAAAGAAACCTACCCTTAATAGATAACTGTAGCAGCTAGGGATGCAGCGATTAACCAGTTTTACTATTAACCGTTGTTTAAAACACAGTGGTTTTGTAACTGTAAGGCTTGTTCACAACGACATGTCACTCTCAAAATATAGAAGGACAATTTGGTTAATTATTTTCTGTGAACAACTTAATAGCTTCCTCAAGGATATCGAATCAAACGCAACTGGACTTGGTATTTGTCTGTGAAGACGTTTCACCTCATCATCAAGAGGCTTCATCAGTTCATGCCTTTCTGACTAGATTAAGCGAGTCTAGTCAGAAAGGCAACATCTGGGTCAGTAAGGGCCCAAGGACAAAGAGAAAAAAAAACAGGGTTTGGTTAGTTCATATGTCTTTGTTAAAGGCTCTGTCATGGGGAAAGACAATAAATCATAAAAAAATTAAACATTCCAGGAAAAGTGTATTACATCACCTTAATGTATTTCTCTTTGTGACACATCAGATTATGCTACATGAATGCAAATTTAAGCAGGAATGGGGATTTTTGTCACTGAACTGCTGATATACAGGTTTGTGAGCCTGACAAGTTGTCCAGGAGATTGTGTACAACGTATTGAATTAAGTATTGTGTGACTTCAAAACGTCTCTGTTTCTTGCTAATGTTACATGATGCACAAAGGTAAATGTGGTGACATTATGATTGATAATCACTGCAAAATATTTAATAAATGGCTAACATTTTTTTTCCTTCATGTTAAAACGTCAGAAAAAACACTGATTCATTTCCACAATTTACTTATTCACAGTGTAAATACAGTGTACATTAAGTATCACTTTGTTTTATAATCAGTACCAAACATACACAGATTCCAATTGCAACGAAACGAAACAGCTTTTAAGAAATTTAAAAGGGAAAAAAAAGAGTTAACTTAAATTACTAAACTTCTGAATTTCATTCTGTCTAACAATTGACATTCATGTGTAACGTCACTATGACTGCCTAAAGGCAACTGGAGCACAATAATCAACAATTGATGTCTCAGTGAATAATAAAATGCAAACTACGAACATCAACTCTGCACCTGCAGATAAACTAATTGACCTTACAACAATATTATGATTCTGAGGTTGTCAGCACCTCAACTATGACAGACACTAGCCTTAGAGTAGCGGACAAAATGTTACGGTAATGAATGATCTAAGGTTAATCTCATTAGGTTTTTCCATAAACTTGTCTTTCACATTAACCCAACGCAGATATCTGAAAAATATGTTTTTGGGAAAAAAACACATCATAGGAGTCTATGAGGTGACCTCTGCTGTAGAGCTGAACACTTTTTTCAGCAGGTTTGAGACCTCTGGGACTGTAGAGAGTTGCAGTAATGTGCTGAAATCCGTGTTCACACAGCCTGATGACAGAGTGGAAATCACAGTAGGACAGGTAGCCGATGCATTTAGACACCTTAACACTCGTAAGTCCACTGGCCCCGACAACATCAGCGCCTCTGTCCTCAAGAGCTACAGTAAGGAGCTCGCCCCTGTGTGGCAGCCCATCTTCCAGCACTCGCTGGACACACACACAGTTCCCACAGCCTGGAAAACCTCCCATATAATCCCACTCCCTAAGAAAACATGTCCCAAAGAGTGTAGCAACTATCGACCTGTGGCTCTTACCTCTATACTGATGAAATCACTGAAAAAATCATCTCCCATCTGCTTTCTCAGTCAATTCAGGATAAGTTAGACCCCTACCAGTTTGCTTACAAGCGCAGTACTGAAGATGCAGTAGCCACCCTCACGCATGTGGTCTCAAAGCATCTGGATACAACAAAAAGCAGACCCTATGCCAGAGTACTGTTTATTGACTTTTCCTCAGCATTTAACACAATCAGACCAGACATACTCCTTTCCAAAATGCACCAGTTAGAGATAAATCCATGTCTCATTCATTGGTACAACTCCTTCCTCACTAACAAACAACAGTTGGTCAAAATCAACAACACATTCTGCCCCCCACTCACAACCAGTACTGGCGCTCCCCAAGGCTGTGTCAGCTCACCACTGTTATTCACCATCTACACCAATGACTGCATCATTAGCACGACCAATCAATATCTGATCAAATTCTCGGATGACACAGCACTGGTGGCATTGATGACAGAGGGGGAGAAACCAAACCCCTATTTTGATAGTGTGAACACAGTGGTCCAATGGTGTAGCCAGAATGCCCTCATCTTAAACTCCACCAAAACAGAGGAGGTCATTTTTGGATCCACACAGTTCACACCAGCCCCGGTCATCATTCATAACAAATCCATAAAGCAGTCCTCATCCTTTAGATATTTGGGAGTGTATGTGGACAGCGCTCTCTCCTGGTCAAATCATGTGGATCACGTATGCAGCAAGGGACAGCAGAGAATCTACTTTCTGAGCAGACTTATGCCAGGACCACACTGCCTGCGCACCGAAATTCTTGCGCGAGCCGGAGCACCACCGTTCACATCAGACGCGCATTTCTCCGCGCCGGTCAACAAGCGATTCTGCTCCCAGCTGTTGTTTTTCCATCATGGGTAACTGCCCAGCTTGACACATTCGCTCGTGGCTCGCACAGAAAATAGACCAGACGCCGAAATGATCGCTGCAGGGCCGGCGGCGGAGCTGCGCGGCACGGCCGGTGTGGATGACACAATCGGTTAACATGGGTGCCGAAAGGAAACTGGCTTCATTTCTCAGCGCTTCGAGGCTATTCGCGGCGCTTCCACGGGCGGTGTGGCCCTGGCGTTAGATCTTTTGCAGTCAGTAGGGAGATTCCCCACCTCTTCTTCTGCTCCACAATCCACAGCATCCTGCTCTACGGAGGTCTGGTCTGGCTCTGTGGCCTCTCAGTTCAGCTGAAAAGCAGGATTACAAGACTGCTGAATGTCTGCTCAAAGTTAGTCGGTCATTCTGTGGAAAAGTCTTTCCTCGACAGTTGTACCACGGGCACCATCAGATTGGCTGAGAAGATCAGCTCTGACCATTCTCATGTCCTACACAAGAAGTACCAGCTTCTGCCCTCTGGGAGGCGCTTTAGGGTGCCGAGTTGCAAGAGGAATAAAAGAGAAATAAAAACTTTCTTTTATTCCTCATTCCATCGAACTGCTGAATCAACAGGGCAGGTCAAGGAGGTGACCCCCTCTGCACACATATACACACACTACATGTACTGCTGGACTTAAACCCCCTGCCCTACAGACACAATGCATCCATGCTGCTTTTTTACTACTTTTGAGGGTTTGCATTCTATAATGTTTTTTATGTCATATTTAAGTCTTTCGTGCTTATGTCTTATGTTTTTATTGTGTCCTGCTTGTGGATGGATGACAGATTGTGAGCTGGAGAAGCATGACAAATTTCTGTGCAAACAGACAATAAAAGTATTATCTTATTTTATCTTATCTTTTGTTAGTCCATTTCATGATAAACTCATGATTTTATTTCTGATCCTAATTGTTTGAGGATAAGCAATGTATCTCCTCTTAATGTTACTTTGCTAAATTAGCCTGCTAACAAGGTGACGAGCACACAGCTGGACTATCTACTTGGACATTGCACTACTCACTCATTAGAACTTGAACTGTTAGAATAGACATAAGAACACTTTGCAAATACTGCACAATAAGTCTATTTATATAACTACTGTTCATATGTATATTCATTGTATTATATGTATTGCATTCACATCTTGCACAGTTTAGATTTCATAGCCTCGCCTCTTAGGTAATACTTGAATACGGCAACACTTGTCATTGGAAAGTCCGAAAAACGAAAGAAAAAAGTTACTTATTCAGGCAATCTGCTATTTCTGATCCATTTCAATACAGTTACCATAACGTTTACAATACGAGTGCACTCAAAATGTGGGGGCAGCTAATTTGACCACAGATACGTAGCTTGAGCACGCAGTGTCCCTGGAAGGCACTTCTTTGTGGCAATACTGTGCTATCTATGTGGGAAAATGGCTTATGATAAAGGGGGCTATTTAAATAAGACAGCTACCGAACTAGCTTGGTTAGCATGACCAGACAGCAACCCACCTGTGCTTCGGCAGACAGCATGTCTCCTGGAAGATCCATTGCAACACACACTGACACACGCAGTCTGACAAACACACACACAAAACATTTATACGAACACTAAACCGGCCTGCCAAATGTAAATATGAATGATGTGTCGTTATATCACATACTTTTATTTATTTTAGCAAAACCAATGTAACGTTACTTCTTGTGACTTTACTAAATTAGCCTGCTAACACAGTGAAAACATTACCAGAGAATACTAGCGATTTTACCATTCAACCACGACAACACTAACTTATTCTCATACCCTTAACGTCTTCATTAGCTAACGTTACAAACATATTATTGATTGCTAAAATGCAAAACTTTTAGCGACATCAATTTGCGGTTTATCTATCTATCTATCTATCTATCTAGTATCTATCATTATTATTATTATTATTATTATTATTATTATGCATTAACTTACTATTACTGTTCTCTCTTGTCGGAAAGATGGTCTGCCCCCCTGGCTCCGTGATTGGATACTAAAGCTATATTCCTGATTGGATAGTCAAATGATATGTAAATCTCAGCATCCCGATTGGCTATTCCTTCGAATGCGTCAAATAACAGTCGAAACAGGGCGTCGGTGGCTTAGTGGATAGAGCAGGTGCCCCATGTACAAGGCTGTTGCCGCAGCGGCCAGGGTTCAAGTCCAGCCTGTGGCCCTTTGCTGTATGTCATCCCCTCTCTCTCTCCCTCCCCCTTTCACACTTGGCTGTCCTGTCCATTAAAGGCAAAATTCCCTAAAAAAAATCTTTAAGAAATAACAGTCGAAACTACTTGTACCGACTTGTACTTGCAGATCTGATTTGTACCCGTAGGTCTGATCCGTAAATATGGACTCAGTGCGCTGTAAAACTTTTTTGTACTTGTGAAAATTTGATACATAACTGTACAAAAAAAATGTAACTGTAAAAAAAAGTTTAACTGTAAAACTTTGATCCATAACTGCGAAACAGTTTCGTAATTGTGCAAATCTTTTTCATTTGTTCACAAAATGTCATGCACAGCTACGGATTCAAAAGTTAAATGTATTTGTTCACATTCCCAGATTTGAATGCATTCATGCAAAACTTTTTCACACAGTTACAAAACGTTTCCACATGGAATACATATGAAACAAATTTGATTCCATAGTTTGCAGTATCATGAACTGGGTGTCTGAGGCGACAATCCTAGGAAAAAACACAAGCAGCGCAGTCATCTGGTCATGGTCTCTCTCTCTCTCTTTCCCTCTCTCATGCACACACACACACACACACACACACACACACACACACAATACCCGTCTCTACTGTGGTAACTCCTTCATCCCACCAGCTGCAGGACTCATTAAACAACCTGATAAATAAACTCAGTAAAATCCCCCCTGAATCCATTATTCTGCTGAGATCAAGATAATCCTGATGTTTTGAATTGAAGGTATCCCAATCGTACTACAAACTTATCAACAACACACACTGAAGATTTAATACAGATCAAAACTACAGTATATAATCTAATTTCAAAATCCTTTTTTTACCAATCAATTTTCAAGATTTGATCCAATCCATAAATCTGATCAGATTTCTTTTGATAAACTTGGCCCTGGTTTTAGTCAGACTTTATGTGTCTCTCAGTGAAAACACTAAAGGACGATCCTCACCTTATAAACAATTCCTGCAATGGTGGTCCCTGTCTTTTTGGCACTGGGAGCTTTGTAGCCAAACTCGGACAAACTGGACTCCAGCACTGCATTCCTGGAAATAATGAGCATGAGAGACAGATAGACAAACAGACGGAGATGTTCATAGTAGTACTGATTCACTGTCGCCCTCCTATCTCTCTTGCCATAAACATCATAGAACTATTTTGTATTGTGTTTGTTTGTTATTGGTCTCCAAACTGATCATGGCTCTGTACAGCAAAGGCTGAGATGCAGCTGATAGACAGAGCCATGATCTGTTTGGAGACCAGGATCTTGGAAAACTAATGCACATATTTAGTTTTTTTAAAAAGTCATTCAACATCACTTCCGCATCGGCCTACAGAAAAATGTCATCCCCGGAGCACTCTATTCAAAGTCTAAAGGAAAAAAAGGAAAAAAGCCTCACAAAATGAAAAGATTCTACTATCCAAACCTCCAAATACTTTCCCCAGTTTACACCATTCTAGTGTGCCTGTACATTATATTAAAACTATGCTAAAACAGATACTGATACCAGGCCACCACTGAAGCAGTGACACTAACAATAGATAAGCGTTTCTTTACCTGCGGCTGTTCTCAAAGCAGAAACCTCCATTCTGCAGCTTACAAAGCTTCAAACTGTGAAGCATTTTTATTCTGAAGACAGACGAGATGAAGAGAAACTGCTGATTCTGTTCTGAAAAATGACAAACCCTCAATAAGAGCCCCGCCACGCGTTGTGTCAGCGCGACTTTAAGGTTTTTACTTTTACTTTCACTTTTAACCGCAAGCCAAACCTTACTGCTCTCCACTGTAAAAAATACCCACATTAACTGCACATTTGTTTTCATGTTGAGTTTGAAAGAGTGATTTTTCATTGAAAAGCCTGGTAGTCTTGTTAGAGCAGTAAAGAAGCTTTTCTCCACTTTTCTCCCACTTCAGTTTCTTTGAATTTACTTTTTCCTGACACACGACTCTCAAATTTGGAATAAAGGAAGTATCTCCATCTTAAAGGAAAATGTGCTCTTAACTTGGCATAATTTATGAAGAAAACATTCATCTCATTCTGCTACCCTGGCCATGAAGTTATCAGGAGCCACTGAAATGAACTTCTGAATTATACTTACTGTTATTTCTTGCAGTGTATTACAATTTGCCTTCAGCAGATCTAAACAATACTGCTACTAACAACTTAAAAATGTATATTATTTAAGTGTTTTAAAGAAATCAGTCAACAGTTGTATCACATGTCCTGTCAGGTTTATTAGAAAACTATGTTATGAAAATACTATGGTGCTCTATTTTGTTTCCCGATATTGCAGGAAATGGGACTGACACTAAATAAAAGTACGGCTGAGGCAAGTTCAATCTCAAAACAGTGTGCACAGGTTTGCTGCGGTTTCCAGGTTGAATGACAAAACAGCATGCACCAGCTTTGTGGTATGTTTCTCTCATTTGGTGGGTGTGTCATAGATGTTACCCAATCAGCAGCAACATCAGGGTCCAAAATTAACACCTGCCAATCTCCCAAATTATGTCTCACCAAGAGTGGTGAGATATAATTTTGGAATTTGAGCTAGAGTTAACATTGTGCAGTAATAATGAAAAGCTATTTTGTGGTGCAAAGGAAATGTATGCGGATGCTTGGCAATGGGTTTACTTAAATGTGTTCCATGCAGACTTCAGTATATATATTAATATTCAGATGTTAAACATGTAAGTACATAAATGTAAAATCAAAAAATTAAGATTTGTGATGTGCAATTGTTCTGCCTGTGACCTTTCATCAAAAAGTGATCTAGATTCATGTGATGCTGGAAAAGGAAGGTTATCTCATTTTGACCAAAAATGTGCTTCCTCAGTCATTTTTCTTGCATTGCTTACATGCGTCTAGAGTGAGAGAAATGAAGTTAGAATAGAATAGAATAGAATAGAATAGAATAGAATAGAATAGAATAGTACTTTATTGTCGTTATACAAGTACAACAAAATTAAGACGGGCATCTCTCTTGTATACAGACAGCTATTGGGGGAAGCTGTAACATAACATCCAACCAGGTTCTGTCATACTCTAAGCCCCTGGTTAGATCACTGGACCCCCTTCAGTTTGCCAAATGTGGGTTTAGAAAATGACATCCTTTCCCTGTTTCACCTATGGCTATGCTTGATTTGGACAGGGCAGCGAGTAGTATGAAAACCATGCTCTTTGATTTCTCCAGTGCGTTCAGCACCATCTAGGCAGGGATGCAAGTACACACTCCCCTGGTGTCATGGATTGTGAAGTGTGTCTCTGGTCAACCACAGTATGTGAGGCTGTGGGATTGCTGTCCTGTCATTATTTATGCTCACCCTATACACATCAGATGTCAATTCCAAGTCCTGCAACCTGCAAACGTTCTCCAGTGACTCTGCTGTACCAACAAGGCAGAGTAAAGGGGTGTCATGGACTCCTTTGTCAGCTGGTGTGAGCTGGAGCATCTGTAAGACAAAGAATTGAATTTCCCCTCAGGGGGTTAATAAAGTATATAAAATCTAAAATCTAAAGAAAAAAAAAAAAGGAGTTAATGTTGGACTTCAGTAGGTTGAAAACTCCCCCTTATCTCGTTTCAGGGGGTGGACGTGGACATTGTTAAGGACTAGCTGGAAGTACATCTGGACGACAAATTGGACCCAGCTAGAAACACTGAGGCTGTGAACAAGAGGGGCCAAAGCTGACTTTAATTTCAGCAAAGGCTATGATCATTCAATGTCCGCAACACTGTGCTGAGGATGTTCTACAAGGGTGTGCTAGCCAGTCCAATTTTTTTGCTGTCATGTGCTGAGGCAGCAGGGTAACATCAGCCAATGCAAACAGAACCAACAAGATCATGAGGAAGGGTGGCTTTGTCCTGAAGTGAGAGCTTACTTCTATGGTGTTGTCATCAGAGAAGGGGATTGCTACACAAGCTGCATAGCATCATGAGCCCCTTTTCCACCAACATTTCCAGGAACTTTTATTACCAGGAATTTGTTTACCTGGGTAAAAGAATTCC
Source organism: Epinephelus lanceolatus (assembly GCF_041903045.1). Lineage (NCBI taxonomy): Eukaryota > Metazoa > Chordata > Actinopteri > Perciformes > Serranidae > Epinephelus > Epinephelus lanceolatus. The sequence goes on from NC_135752.1 coordinate 3,284,178, forward strand.
TGGTAATCTGTGTGGTTTGCATTTCCACAGCACCTCAAAGTTCCGGATAATTTATTCAAATTAGCATGATAACATAGATACATGCTGGTGTGGGGAGAGGAGGGGCTGTTTGTCTCAGCCAGCAGCTCAGTTTAACAGTATTTTGAGATAAGTGTCAAACTAAGTTAGTCTACATGTAGACAGCTGTCATTTGAGCTTATTAGTAACAATTCGCTATCAGCTGAACTAGCGTGCTGTCCTTGTGTAAGACATAACGTGACGGTGGATGAGAGACTGTGGACAGAGCATCATATCACTGTCTACATGTTCATGCTTGCTGAACACATGTATTGATAAAGTACTGGCTTCTTACTCTCTAAGGGTTAATGTCACTTACAGTAATGAGTCTAGCTGCCGTCAACTTGAGTCATTTTTGAGTTATCTTCACTTTGTCTCCACCAGGGCCGCTCGGCTGTTCACCGGTTACCGTGTCGCGTTGGTGTGTGTGTAGATGTGTGTAGAGGAGATCAGCGCCGGCACAAAAAAACCGATACCGTCAGCGCTTATCAATACTACGGTCTTTAATAATTTAGCTCCGGAGCTAATTAAGTACCGGGTTTCGGTACCCATCCTTAATCAAAACACAAACGAAGTGAAGCCTGTAGAAATGAAATAAAGTTTCAGCGATCAGTGTTCCTTGGCAAACAGCCCCGCCCCTCAAGAATTCCGGGTAATCTGTAAAGTCCTACCCCCCTACTAGGTACTTTTTCCAGGGTAAATTTGGGGGTGAGGGAAAGTTTTTACCCGGGTAATTTTGGTGGAAATGTGCAGAGGTTTTTCAAAATTCCAGGTAATTGATAAAAGTTCCTGCGGTGGAAAAGGGGCTATGGACAGTGACTCTCCACCACAATGCACCACAGGTGGCCTAAGGAAGTCCTTCCTTCCCATTTCTTCCTACTTTCCTCTCCTTCTCCCCCCTCTCTGTCTCTCTTTCTCTCTCCATCTCTATCATTAGTTCTCAAATCCTCACAACGGGACATAATGTGCTATAATGTGACGTTAAGGAAGTATCATGGTATTAACCATGCACTTTGGCACTAAAGGCCCTGACACACCAAGCTGACGGTTGGCTGTCGGCCAAAGTCGGACCATCGGTGAGCATCTGTCGGCCTAGTTTTTGCAGTGTGTCCTGCACCGTCGGCTTTTCGGTCGATTGACCATGTTGAATCGACGGCGGAGCTTGTAGGTAAGAGAGATCACTGTGATTGGCTGTTCAGCTTAGCGAATCAGTGCACGAGAAGAGAAACGGAAATGACGAAAGAAAGCAAACGACAAAGTCAAGAGAGTTGTTGAATTGGCGGCAGAGCCTGTCGGTGAGAGATCACTCTGATTGGCTGTTCAGGTGAGAAACATCACTCTGATTGGCTGTTCAGCTTAGCGAATCAGTGCACAAGAAGAGAAACGGAAGTGATGAAAGAAAACAAACGATAAAGTCCAGAGGGCACACACAGAAGGCTAATTTTTGATCTGCATTTCATCTGAACTTTCGTGAATATTTTCACAACGCCATGGCCATCTGGAACAAAGACACTGAAGACCAGCTGATCACAATGATTCAGGAGAGGCTAGCTCTGTACGACATCACAGAAAAACGTTAAGCCAACTGAGTGGTGAAAAGAGAACTCTGGCGTGAGATTGAAAATAAGCTTGTTATATCGGTTAAGAGTTTCTTTTTGGCCATTGAGCTCTTTAGCAGGAACTGATCGTAATTGTTTGCTAGCTCACACACGATGAATAAGTTCTTTCTTTTTGTTTGTCAGAGAAAGAGCTCAGGAAGAGGTGGGAATCTCTGCGAACCCAGTATACCCGGTACAAGAAACTTGCAGCCTCGGGGAGTGTTGGAGCACAGAAGACTGGCAGGCAGCAGTGGATATTGACCCGGCTGCAGTTACACAAAAAGGAAGGAAACCTCCTCCAACCTAACTATTGTGGTAACTGAACTCTTTTATTTGTTGAGTAAAAAGAAAACATTGTTTCTTTCTTCTGTCATTTACATTTAACATCTGCTCATCATTGGTTTATTTCCTCGCCCCTGTAGCGAGTGAATCTGCCTGTAGTGAAATCGGGGCTACCCGGTGCTTCCCCCTCAGGCTCCACTTCACTCAGCTGCCCAACAGACCCGCTGCTTCTTCCCACTTTAACCTAAATAACAAACCGGGGCTAGCTGGCAGGCTAGCAGAGCGTTAGCCGCAGCATGACTGGAGAGAAGCACAGCCAGTTAGCCTCTACTAGCTTCCCAGCTAGCCCCGGCTCTCCGTTTGGATTTGACCGGAGCACTGAGCCCCGGTTTTTTATTTAGGTTAAAGTGGGAAGAAGCAGCAGGCAGCTGAGTGAAGTGGAGCCTGCCGAGGAAACACCGGGACCCTCTGGATGCAAAAATGAGAGTCAAAAATAATTGTGTTAAATTATCCTGATCTCAATATTGACCAAAATAATTGTGATTATGATTTTTACCATAATCGAGCAGCCCTAGTTTGTACCCCTCTTTTCACATGTATCCTTTCATACATTAACTTGGTTTCACTCTCCCATTATCTTCCACAATCGTGAATTTATTTTTTATTTTTATAAGGAACCTTCGGTAGCTGATGCTGATTCTGAGTCACTCTCAGACTGGACCAGCACCTGAGAGGATTGAGGAGCCTCAAGGCTGAACAAAGACCCAGCACTCCCCTAGCAGAATCCAACATCTGTGGAGCAGAGTCCGCACCTACACTGACCAGAGAGGAGCCACTGCCAAGCACCTCCAGCCAGTCAAGCACTCCGAGGCCTCGGGTAAAGCGCAGCAGGAAGATGCTGGACGAGTCTGTCAGTGAGGAGTCATCAAACTTGATGCGCACCATTGGTCAAACCCTGGAAAAGTTAGCTTCTCAGGAAGAGAACAATCATGCCATCCATGCCTACTGCAAAAACATTGAGCGCAGAATGCAGAAGTTGCCCCCACATTTACTGCCATATTTCCAGCATGAGGTGGACGACTGCCTCTTCAAATATTCAGTGGACCAGAGCCTGGCATCAGAAACCTGTGACAGACAGTTTAGTAATCTGTAATGTTGGATGTGGCAACAAACTTGTAACAGATGTAAATAATTCCTTTTAATGCCGTGCTACGCAGTTGATTGTTACATTTATAAGAATTTCATTGTCCTGCACATTTGATTATAAAACACTTTGACTTTGAGAGAGTGTACTTTCAATGACTTTGTGAGAGTGTACTTTCAATATATTGAACTCCAGATAAGATAGTATCATGCAAAATAACTTTATTTTGTATTTTTAGACTATAGCCATAGAGACCTGAAACCACAGCCAAGTAGTTTTCTTGTCAGTCAGACACTACAATATCCATTACAGGAAACAGGATAGGCATACACATTTCCTATACTTTGCCCCACTGAAAAGGCACTGCACTGATATCAGACACGAAGTAACAGCATAGTTCATCCCTGTGCTGCTTGGCTTGTGTTGTAGCATTGGTTGTGTGTGGCAGGGAAGCCTGCTGTAGGTCAGGCTTCATGAGGTACTCCTTCAAGGGAAATGCCTCATCTGCCACAATGCAATAAGGAGCCAGCTAGTCAGAAGCAGGAAGTGATGCAGGGGCAGGGATGTTGGATGTTCTCTTCTCCAGAGCATCCTGCAGTGAGCATCCACCAAACACTCCGCCATCAGAAATCCGCCCATTGCAACCAACATCTACATAAAGGAACTTGTATTTGCTGTCAACCAGTGCCATTAGGACTATGGGAAATGTATGCTTGTAGTTGTAGAACGTTGATCCAGTTCCTCGTGGGGGGCGAATGTTGATGTGTTTACCATCCAGAGCACCTAGGCAGTTTGGGAAGTTCCACTGAGCCTGGAATCCATCAGCTACTTGCTGCCACTCTTCAATTGTGTCTGAGCACTGAAAAACAAGAAAATACAATGTAAAACCCATGATGGCTAGTTTCATAAGTCAGACCCCTGATAGCTTTAACAGACAGCACTATCAACCTCATATCACACATACCTTCAAGTATTTCCCCGTTAAAACCTGGTAGATTGCTGTACAGATTTCAGGAACCAATTGCCAAATTGTTGATACTCCCACTTGGAACTGGTAAGAAAGACTCCTTAAGCTTTCCCCTGTAAATATTAACAAGCACATAACTCAGTTATCTATACTACAGACAGTGTGAATTATTTGCACAGAAAGCACAGAAAATCAGTTGTGTATGTATTGTATGAATTAAATAAAGTCACAGTTTCAAGTACTGCTACTGAAAGGACTTGAAATACCACCAATCCATCCATTGACGCCACACAACACTGTTTGTCTAGGCTAATGTACAGTACTAAAAGGAACCCCACATTATTTACATTTCCACAGTCAAGATCATTCACACTTGTGTCTACGCCCATTCAGTAACCGTCCTACACAGCCTGTGTCTGGCTTTACGAATTTGAGCATACAAAGAAAGCTCTGAACACCTGTTGTGTATGTATTGTTATGGATTAAATACTTTCAGCATTTCAAGTACTGCTACTGAAAGGACTTGAATACCACCGTTCCATGCACTGACGTCACACAATACTGTCTGGCTAGGATAATGTAGTGTCTTTACATACTAAAATGATCTCCAGACCACTTATACACCTCCACAGTCAAGAGCATTCACAGCTGTCCCTACACCCATACAGAAATTATTCTACACAACTTGTGTGTGACTTTAGATATTTGAACATACAAACAAAGATTGAAAGACAGTTTTGAATGAATTGTTTCTGATTAAATACAGCCACAGTTTCAAATTCTGATACTGAAAGGGCTTGGAGCACCACAACAAGAATTATTTATTCATCCAGAACTATTCAAATCAATCAATCAATCAATCAATCAATCAATCAATCAATCAATTTTATTTATAAAGCCCAAGATCACAAATCACAATTTGCCTCACAGGGCTTTACAGCATACGACATCCCTCTGTCCTTAGGACATTAATGAAAGTAATAATATTATAATTATGATTCTGGTTTTTGTGGTACAATATGTTGAAAGTATATATTAATATCTGATAGTATACATATGTGACAATAATCATATGTGTATAATAACAGTAGAGGTATGACTAATGATAACAGCAGCAGCAGGAGGCATCTGGCAGGACCACGGCAGCAGCACAACCACACACGTCACATTATCCACGCATCACTGGGATATAAGTTAACCTGTGAGACAGTGGAGCACAAAGGCTCCGGAGAAGAAGCCGAGTTAGTGACATGCAGAATGGCCGAGTTAGCAAGATGCAGTAATAGGATGAGAGAGAGAGAGAGAGAGAGAGAGAGAGAGAGAGAGAGACAAAGAGAAAGAGAGAAGGAGAGAAGGTGCCCGGTGTAATATAGGAGGTCCCCCAGCAGACTAGGCCTAAGTCAGCCTAACTAGGGGCTGGTACAGGGCAAGCCTGAGCCAGCCCTAACTATAAGCTTTATCAAAGAGGAAAGTCTTAAGTCTAGTCTTAAATGTGGAGACGGTGTCTGCCTCCCGGACCGTAACAGGAAGATGATTCCACAGGAGAGGAGCCTGATAGCTGAAGGCTCTGGCTCCTGATCTACTTTTGGAGACTTTAGGGACCACGAGTAACCCTGCGTTCTCAGAGCGCAGTGTTCTGGTGGGATAATATGGCACTATGAGCTCTCTAAGATATGATGGAGCTTGACCATTTAGAGCTTTATAAGTTAACAGTAGGATTTTAAATTCAATTCTGGATTTTACAGGGAGCCAGTGCAGAGAAGCTAAAACAGGAGAAATATGTTCTCATTTCTTAGTTCCTGTTAGTACACATGCTGCTGCATTCTGAATTAGCTGGAGAGTTTTTAAGGACTTACTAGAGCTACCTGATAATAGAGAGTTACAGTAATCCAGCCTTGAGGTAACAAAAGCGTGGACCAATTTTTCTGCATCTTTTCGGGCCAGGATGGGCATAATTTTAAAATTAGAATTAAAGAAGAATTAAAAGACAAACCTTGATCAAATATTACTCGGAGGTTTCTTAAAGTAGTGCTAGAGGCCAGAGCAATGCCATCTAGAGAAACTATGTCATCAGATAAAGAGTCTCTGAGTTGTTTGGGGCCAAGAACAATAACTTCAGTTTTGTCTGAATTCAACATAAGGAAATTGGTGCTCATCCATGTTTTTATGTCTTTAAGGCAGTTATGAAGTTTAGTTAATTGATTAGTTTCTTCTTGCTTCATCGATAAATACAACTGTGTATCATCCACATAACAATGGAAATTTACAGAGTGATTTCTAATGATATTACCTTAGGGAAGCATATATAGAGTAAATAGGATTGGTCTGAGCACAGAACCTTGCGGAACTCCAAAACAAACTTTAGTACGTAATATCTGGTGTAAACAGATGAAAGACATTTTAAAATTGTAAATTATCAACTACATTATATTTCTAGTAGTAATAAGTAAGCATTTGTGAAGATTTGTGAAGTGCAGTATCCTTATGTAATGTGCAAGGTGCATATGAAACTGGACAGGAAAGAGCCGAGCGAAATTTTTAAAATCGGAGGTTTCATTTGTCTCCAGCTCTCGACACAGGTTTGGGAAAGCCCCTTGAGCCTGTCGCTGCAGTATCCATGATTTCACCCATTTCGTCCTGTTTCTCCTTATTTTTCCTCTCTGCATCTTCCTTTCTTCTTCCACAAACAAAAGACCAGGGCTGACAATGCCAGTGCCATTTGCAACTTATCAGACATTTTATTAGCTATATGAAACAGTCTGTGGTGAGTGAGAGTGGCGTGAAAATGCTAGGCAACCGCTAGGTCCTTTGTTTATATCTCATGCATTCCTTGGACTTCCGGTTTCCCGAGTTATTTCCTCTCACACATGCGCAGAACGTACGTGCCGGTTGGCCGTCGGATGTAGTCTGTGTAGTGTGTTCAAATGCACTGACACAGGGCAACGTGAGGCGACGTGAGGCGACATGAGGCGACGCAACAGTTGGCTTTGTCGCTGCTAGTTCTTTGACGTCGGTTTGGTGTGTCAGGGCCTTTATACCCACTACCTTAGATCTGTTCCAAAAATATTTATCATTCAGAATGGTAACAACCAGGGCAGAAATTTCACGAGGGCCCTCCTAACTTGGCCCTGTCCCCTTGAAAAAAATATCTGCCCTAAGGCCCTAAAGCCACAGTGGCCTTGATGCCCCGCCCGCACTGCCCCAGGTGATTTTGCGGTTTTCTCTTCTCCCTCCTTCCTGTCAACACGGCTTTGACACCTGCATCTATTGAGAAAAAAAATGTGATAACATTCTGTAATCTTATTGAGCAACATCGAATAAGACAATGCGTACATCACCAGTGGTGGGTTTCATTCAAGCCTGACATGAACTGCTCGGACGGGCTATAAAGACAGTTTGACACCAATCTCTCACCAGCCAACCAGGAGACTTCATCAGACGCCCGGGCAGGGATCGGTACTGAGACCCGGTATTAAACAACCCAAGGCAAGTTTAATCAACACCGTAATAATAGTAAGCTCCGCCATTATAGGCATTACTTTTTAAAGTTTCGGCATCATGTATCATCATTCTGCAAGGCTGGGGCCACGGTGCAGATGAAGGGAATATAACTTCAAGATTACTCTAGTTAACGACAACTATGCTTGTTACTGTAAGTAAGTGTGATAAAACCTCTGCCAGTCAAGCCAATACTTTATCAATACATGTGATCAGCATAGAAAGCCATATTTCAATCTGCTCTGTCCACAGTCTCCCATTTGCGCTCGCAAGTAGCGAGGCTAACAGCAAAGTGTTAAAGACAAACTAAAATGAAAGCTGTCTGTATGTAGGCTAACACTTTATCTGAACATGTACCTGAGGCAGCGACCTGCAGACAGTGAGTGTCCTCAGTAGAGGAGGGACAGAGAGCAGGATGAATGACTGATACTGATTTTTGTCTTCATGCTGAGATAACATGACTTTCTTCACTCAGTATTGTGATATTGCTGCCATGGACTGTATGAAATTATATCCTGTGTAACTGACCTATAAGGAAAGCATCAGGAGGTGAGGTGTGTGCATATGTGTGTGTGGAGGAGAGGAGAGAGGGACATGCTGGTAGAGAGATGGTGTGTGTTATTAGATACTGTTAATGTCACTTATTATGCTTCTGTGCATTGATAGCGCTTTTGGCCTTTCTAAATATATATACGTATGCAAAAAAAAAGTGGATCTGTTGCTCGCTGCTAAAAATGTGGCCCATTGACATTATTAGGGGCCGGGCAGCCTAAGCTGCCAGGAACATGCAGGATGCATGTTCTTCTTCTTCTTCTTCTTCTTCCGAGGAAATCCTGCTTCCCATGCGCGGAAAATCACCAAACTTTGCACAAAGGTCCAGTCCCATGCCAGATTGCCTCAGCTGCAAAAACAGGCCAATAGTCCTGATGGTGGCGCTACAGCAAGCCTCTAAAGTTCAAAATTTTGAAAATTCACAACAAATCAACCATGTGTACTACAGATTTGCAACTTTCACCAAAATGTAGCCCCAATACTGAAGAAACTTTTGTACATTTAAACCCATTGCAAATTATGAAGTCCATCACTCTGTTTTTTAAAAAACTTTAAAACTTATTAAACCCATCTCCTCCCACAATTTTTGCTCAATTGACACCAAACTTGCTACAGAGCATCTTCAGACTGTCCTACACAAAAGATCCACACAGATTTTTGATTTATCAAAAATTGCAAAAATTGAGCCTACAGTGCATCAAAATGTTTGACTGTAAACGGTATTGTAAACATATACTTGAAAATTCTTGCTAAATACATTTTCAATGTTCATTAAAAAAAAATGACGGGGCGTCAATGACTTGGTGGTGAAGCAGGCACCCCATGTACAGGGCTGTTGCCGCAGCGGCCCGGGTTCGACTCTGGCCTGTGGCCCTTTGCTGCGTGTTGGTCCTTCCCTCTCTCCTCTCCCCCTTTCACGCTTGTCTGTCCTATCAATTGGAGGCCAGAATGCCCCAAAAAATATCTTAAAAAAAAAAAAAAGACAAAATTTTGGAGTCATGGTAGGTAATGCTTGGAAAATATCTGAATTTTATCTCAAAAACTGAATTTTTTACAGCATTTCGAAGTTCGCTCTCATGCGAGCAATTGGAGTCAATGCAAAAATGGCATTTTTAAACATCAGTTTTTCACTTATGGAGCCAATAAATCATTGTTAAAAACAAATTACCAACATCTCCATGCTGTCTAGATGCAGTTTGTGTATTTTCGGATTTTTGTCTTAATAACTGAATTTTTGACAGCCGTTTGAAATCTGCCTTTACACACTAACAGCTGCTGTCTTCCACACAGGTGACTGGCTTAGTCAATTTGTGAAGCTACATGTGATATTTCCATTTGCCACTTAGCTCAGTGAGATAGATGATGGTTCTTGGTGTTGAAGATTGTGAGTTCAAACCTCAGCTCATGCAACATTTCCATATGAGAAATCTACCCAAACTTTTCACAAAGGTCCAGTCCCATGCCAGATGTCCTCAACTGGAAACACAAGACAATAGTCCTGATGGTGGCGCTACAAGCAAGCCCAATTGCACTTATGAATGAACCGCCACTGCTATTTTGTATAAATATCCCTAAACCCTTGACTTCAAATTGCAGGGCACTGCATCTTTTTCTCTGCCCTGCACTGTGAAACTATATTTGATGAGAAGTTTTTCAAAAAGTCACCAACAGTGATATTTGTATCCTCATGATATGGATAATTGATACATTTACTCTAGTATGAAAACAAATTGAAATTTATTAAATTGTGTATGTAATGCAATTCAATAAAATGTCTTGGTCATTGTTCAATACACTATTTCTAAGCTCCAATCTTTTTTATGTCTCAAATTGTTTTAAGTATTTCTTTACAATAAATATGTGAGAGATGTTAGTCTGTTTTGTGTGTTAACGTGTCATTGTGGTTGTTTGTGCTGTTTTGAGACCAACAACAGGATACACTAGAGTGTTATTTTAAAGAGAATTTAAACTACACATAGGGCCTAACATTTCCCAATAATGGTACAAATGTTTTTTTTCTGCTTAGCCTAATTTTATTTGTGCAGTTTTGCTGCTGAAAGGTAATGTTGATTTCCTTGAAAATGAAGCTGCTATGGTGCATTTACAATTTTACAAATAGGTCTATCTCTGCTATGAATCATGTCATCATTGATTAGCATTCCAGTTATTTTCTATATTAAATGTTTGTCTATAAAATTATGTAAAATTCATATTACCTTTCCCCAAATCCCTTTGTCTGACTAAAGGTCTAAAACCATGATAAAGCAAGATTTGAGGAGGATATCCTCAAATCTGCGAAGGTAACTCCAACGAGGAGGATATCCTCAAATCTGCGAAGGTAACTCCAACGCTGATGTCTGCAACAATCAATCCATCATGAAATAGTTGTGGATTAATTATGTGTTTGACTTATTAATTTATTGACTAATCATTGCAGCTGTAGAATTCCTATAATGAGCTAGAAGAAGTTTTAAACATATATACCGCAGAGTTGTCTCTTCCTAATTAGCTCAGTGAGATAGAGCATAGTCTCTTATGCTTAGAATGCCACCTTTTTTTCATCTTCCTACACTCTGCTTGTTGCTCAGAATTGCCTAATTTTGCCTAAAATTGCCCGGCCCCGACCATTGCTGCGCAGCAGCTATAATCTGGTTTTGAAATGCGGCCCAGTTGAAATAGTAATTGAACAGCCCTGCTGTAGTTTGTTTGTTTGTTAGCTATCTAACAACACATCAAAAATAACTGTAAGCCAGTCTTGTTCAGTGAATCAGTTTATCATGTACACTCAAAAAATATTTAGGCCTAATATTTAGGATTGTTTGCTTATAAATACATGAACCTGGTTGTGTAAAACACATTGGGTTTATTAGTACTATTAAACTGATCACATTTTTACTCATTATACTCACTGCTCACTGCTCTTTCTCTTCTCCTTCCTGAGGCAGCATTTGGCTTTGGGTTTGGTTTTATCTTAGTTTCTGCACCCTACAACATCACACACATACATTGTTTCACTCATGCCCTCACCTACACCACTGACTTTACTGATTGCAAACAACATGTTTAGTTAGGTTCTTTTTCTTATGTTTATTCTTTAGCAAATAAAATCCTTTAATTGGCTTTCCCTGTGTATGTGTCTCCCTCTTTGTCATGGCCGTGCGCCCCGGTTCGTAACATCTTACCTTGTCTCATCTCATCTCGTCTCGTCTCATCTCATATTTTCTTCTGACTGTGTTCACAACATATACTTCCTGCCTGTTCACTAATCCTGGTCTGTAATTGTGCCTTTTACCTCTGTCCTGGCTTTGGGATTCACCACTGCCTCCATAATTAAGTTCCTTTTACCACACCCACTGTTTATATATAGGATGCCAGTACTAAAATTCAGACATGATACATAAATAAGGTGTGATGCATGTAGACTCTGGTTAGGTCAGTTGAATATGTACCACATTTTTTGCAGCAAGATTTGAGTCTTCCTGCTCTGTGGAACTCCGTGCTGGATCAACCAAATAGACCTTTTTTTTTGCTGCACTGATGTACTGTCACCACAGGGAAAAAAAGTTATTACAAATATATTCATATCAAGAGAAAAATCAAACAATCTGGATATATTTGCAATGTTAAATGACAAAATGGCAGCATAGTTGTCAAAGTTGATCTGTAGCACATAAAAAAATTCTGGCAACAATTAAATCGTAGGCAACTGGACTTTGATTTTGTCTAGAAGACGTTTCGCCTCTTATCCAAGCGGCTTCATCAGTTCTCAACGCATCAGTCTGACTTGTCCTCACTAGTCTGACAAACAGTGGAGTAGGACTCAGGTTTTTAACCTCTGTGGAGGTGTACACCCACCACCATCATAGGACAATACTTCGTTAGTGGAGTTTCACTGGACCATTGTTTGGGTCAGGTGAGTCACACTAGTGAACGACGCTCGTTAGGAGTGGGTGGGGCCACTGGTGAGCAACAGTCGTTAGGCATGATGTGTGGTTACCAGTGAACGACTGTCGTTGTGTTTCTTTGAGCCACTTGAGGTTAGTTTCGGGCAGTCTTTGTTGTTCAATCTCTTAGGTACAGCAGCAAGGGCCGCATTGTAAATGGAGGATAGGTGGTGTCTCAGGCCACCTCCCCTGTTTAGATACGGTTTCTCTATTTTAACGTAGATGGATTCTTTCACCCCTCTTTCTTTCAAACCATCTGTCCTCTCTGTCCAAGATTTTCACATTGCTGTCCTTCTGTGAGCAGAAGGGCAAACTCATCAGGTCCAGTTTCTGCTGTTTATTTACATCTAAAGGAGAAGGCTCACTCCTTTGAGGACAGCAATGTGAAAATCTTGGACAGAGAGGACAGATGGTTCGAAAGAGGGGTGAAAGAATCCATCTACGTTAAAATAGAGAAACTGTCTCTAAACAGGGGAGGTGGCCTGAGACACCACCTATCCCCCATTTACAATGCGGCCCTTGCTGCTGTACCTAAGAGACTGAACAACAAAGACTGCCCGAAACTAACCTCAAGTGGCTCAAAGAAACACAACGACAGTCGTTCACTGGTAACCACACATCATGCCTAACGACTGTTGCTCACCAGTGGCCCCACTCACTCCTAACGACCAGGTTGTTTGCTGTGTGATGTTTCCAGCACAAAGCTCTTCCTCAGACTTTTAGTTCATTTGTTATTTGTGTGGTGACTGTTTTTGTGTGAAAATGCAAAATAAATCATTTTTGTCCTGCAATTGTTCCTGTGTTTTGTGGTGTGTGACATCAAGACAATAATGAAACTGAGAATATTTATTTTTTTCAATATCATTTTAATTTGTTTTTCTTCCTTAATAAAGTAGCTAACCTTAACTAATGCCTCTGGTAAAGACCTAGGGCTGTTTTCATTGGTTTAGATTCTGAGAATCATCCTTCAGTGTAACACTAGATATTATCACAATATATTTTGCTGTTAAGCCAGAGCACAGATTATCAGTTTTGCCATAATTGTTAAATTCTATTGCAAAAACAAACATTTTCAAATCATTCATAAATTCCCAAATGTAACCAAAAACACAAATTCCGCGGTCTCACGCCATCTACTGAGCCTTTGAGGAAGTGCAGACCAGATTTTACTGCGCATGTGCAATCCCCCCCATGTTTGACCCTGTGGCTCAGCCTTCTCTTGAATAGTCTTGGCCATACAGAGGATGCAGGATTTTATCAAAGAGTATGGATACCAAGAGGCGAAGCTCCGTTGAATGTGGTGCGTGAGCGGTGATGGCGTCTCAGTGAGGTGATTGCACCAAGCTCTACGACATGAAACAAAACTAAATCACGCTAAGAAGAGCAACTACCTGAGAATGAAAAGTTGCCTGAACTGTGAGTAGATACAACGACAAGGAGACCAAAAGTTTTTTGTCTTTTTTTAAGTTTCCTGTCCTTGACGAGCAACTGGTTGCCCTGCGAAATCAGACCAAACTTTTTCTTCTGTCTCTGATGGACTCTATCAAACACAGTGAACGTCATTGAAACTGCTTCCAAAAAAGGAAAACTCCTGTCATTTTTACCTTCCCGGCTGCTGATCAGAAATGAACAAAGACCCCGCTATCACGATGCACTCATATGCACGCAAAGCTTTAGAAAACCAGCTCGAGGTTTTGGATGGATTATTAAACCCCGAGAACCCATCTACAATACCTGAGGAAAACATTAAAGATCGACGGCCAGGAAAGAAAGCAAAAAAATTGGCCAGTGAAGGAGACGACGAACAAACTGTGACAAACTCTGCCTTAATGACAGTGATGGAGAGAATTGAAAAAATGCAGGAGGAATCCTTCAGGAGACTGCAGTCTCTCGAAACCACTGTTAAAGATAACACACAAACAATTAAATGTGTTACTGACTCGCTGGAGTTCTGGGGAAACAAGTGGATGATGTGACTCTCCATGTGGACTCCCTGCAGAGTCAAGTTGAAACACTGGAGAAAGAAAACGCGGTGCTCCGCAACAAATGGATTAACCTGGAAGATTACCAAAGAAGATGGAACCTCCGAGTGGCTGGGATCCCCGAAGAGGCCGGAGAAGACATCAAGAAAACCATCATCGACATCCTCGGCATGGTCTCTCCTGACATCGCTCAACACCTGCACTTCTCTGTGGACATCGTCCACAGGCTTGGACCCCGCTCTGCGGACCGTCTCTCCAGACGCCGCATCATTGTGCAGTTCCTGTCTCGCACCCACCGGGATAAGATCTGGAGAGATGCGCGAACCTCTAAGCTGCTCAGGGAGAGGAAAATCAAAATCTTCGAGGATCTGACCCAAGAGATGAAAGATGCAAGGAACAAGTTGTGGCCGCTGGTGGAACAAGCGAGGAAAGAGGGAAAGAAAGTCGGATTCAGAGGCTCCTATGCCCTCATTGACGGTAAAAGGTTCACTGTGAGTGATATGAAAAATGACACTTAGTCCGTAGACTGTGCACAGTTTGCACAGAAGAAGAAGACCCCCCCCTTCCCTTTTTCCTTCCTCATTTATAATGAACCTTTTGTTATAATTTAATTTTTGAATTAAATTGTTGCCTTACCCTGGCAATTAACTGACTTAGTTTCTCCTTCAAATCCTCCCTAACTAAACCGCCTCACAGTTCAGGTGACCTGGCTTCCGGAGCAAAAATTACTCTCTTTATATGCAGAACCTGTCGTAGAAGCCTGGTGTTTTTGTTTTTTTGCACTCATCCTAAGAGAGGTGTGTGAGTGCCCTGTTTTTAACTTTAAGATGAGGGGGTTCATGAATTATTGCATTGTATTTCTGTATTCTACATGTGCTAACAGCAGGAGACGTAAAAATAAAGGCCCTAATTATGAAGATGAGAAACATTAAGGCTAATTTGAGATTTCTGAATTAACTGCATAATTTCTTATAATGTCTTTATCAGTGGTTTCACTTAATGCCAGAGGCTTACGCAATAATCTAAAACGCAAAGCCCTGTTTTTATTTATCAAACAACAAAAGTCTGATTTCTGTTTCTTACAAGAATCACACTCAATTATAGATGATACTAAATTCTGGAAAAATCAGTGGGGAAATGACTTATGGTTCTCGCATGGTTCAGAAAGATCAGCAGGAGTAACCTCCCTGAAAAACAAATTTGAAGGAGCTATATTACATTCAGAGAGTGACTCAAATGGTAGATTTCTTATACTAATTGTTAAGCTTGATGACATTATAGTCCTTCTGGCCAATGTATATGGTTATAATACCAAAACTGATAATGACCTCCTATTTGACACTCTGGATTCACATTTTATATCCCGGTTATCTAAATATCCTAACCTGCTGTTTGTTGTTGGTGGTGATTTCAATGTTACGGTAGACGATTCTGTAGATAGATGGCCCCCCAAAAATAGAGCAAATTCTCTCTCCAATGTCATCTTATTTATGCAGAAATTTCAATTAGTAGATATCTGGAGAAAAAAGAAATCCAAATACTAAATCCTATACATGGGCTAACAAAACTGGTACCTGCAGGTCACGAATACTGGTTAATCTCAAGTAGTCTAGATGAAAATAATATCCATGTTACAGAGTTAAAGCAGAAGGAGCTTATGTGAGATCCAGAAAGCAATGGTTGGAAGAAGGGGAGCAAAACACAGCATATTTTTAGGCTGGAAAAGTCACGCAGCAGAGCGAACTGCATTCAAAAACTCAATATAGATGGAGCTGTCACAGATGATCCACAAAAGGTATCCAATCACTGTTTAATGTTTTAGGAACCTGTATAAATCACAATATGATGAAAATGCAACAAAATATTTTTTTGGACATCTCTCTCAGTTAAAATCTATTAGTTTTGACCAAAGGGACCTCTGTGACAAGCAAGTAACCTTAGGAGAAGTCAGATTGGCCATTCAGCAACTTAAATTAAATAAATCTCCTGGAACTGATGGCTTGACATCTGAATTGTACATAACATTTTGTGATAAACTTGCCCCCTTCCTCCATGGTGTATTCACCGAAAGTATCCATAACCAGACTCTTCCTCCTACCTTATATCAAGGGCTTCTAACACTTATCCCTAAACCTAATAAGGACTCACTCCGCATTGATAATTGGAGACCAATCTGTCTCCTCAATAATGATTATAAAATCTTAGCTGGAATCTCTGCCAGAAGACTTAAAGCAGTACTGGATGACATTATTGATGAAACACAAACAGGATTCATGAAGGGCAGACATATATCCAACAACATAAGACTTGTTCTGGATCTCATTGATTATGCTGAATACTGCCCTGATGACAGCTTTATTTTATTTTTGGACTTTTGCAAAGCGTTTGCTACCATTGAACACAAATTCATGTTCCAGGCACTACAGAAATTTGGCCTTGGTAAATACTTTTGTTCAGCAATAGAAACCATGTATAAGAAAGCGAATTGTTCAATTAAAATGCACACAGGTACTTCTCCACGTTTTGATTTAGGTTGTGGAATCAGGCAGGGTTGTCCTGTGTCACCATATTTATTTCTGATATGTGCCCAATTGACTGAACTTTATTAAGCAGAGCCCCATCAAAGGGATATCTATAGCAGACAGGGAAATCGTCATTAGCCAACTGGCAGATGACACTTCCTTATTTCTAAAAAATGCCTCACAAATTTCAGTTGCTGTTAACCGAATTTCAGTTTTTTCCAGAGCATCCGGACTTCACCTGAATCTTAGTAAGTGTGAACTGCTCCCACTCAAAACCTGTAATAGTACATCCATCTCCAACATACCTGTAAAAGTGTCTGTCACCTATTTGGGAATCACCATCAACAAAAACACAAGCAACAGGTGCCCTATGAACTTTAACCACATCATAGAAAAAACACAGAAAAAATTCAACTCTCGGCTCCAGAGAGATCTGTCCCCTCAGGGCAGAATTCTTTTATCTAAAGCAGAGGTCTTATCTCGGCTCACCTATACAGCAATACCTTTGGATGTAAATAAACAGACCATTGCAGCAATTGACAAAATTCTATATAACTTTGTGTGGAAAAACAAAATTCATTATATAAAAAAATCAACTTTAATGAATTCCCATGAAAATGGAGGATTTAACTTTCTTGATTTTTCCACCCTGAATAATACATTCAAAATCAACTGGATCAGACAATTCATTAGAAACCCAACATCAGTCTGGAACTTCATTCCCAACTACATATTTTCCAAAGTTGGTGGCCTTAATTTTTTGTTACTCTGCTCCTACAATATTGAAAAACTCCCCACAAAACTATCCAACTTTCATAAACAGATACTTCTTTCCTTGTCTCTGGTTTATAAACATAACTTCACCCCCCACAGATATTATATTTGGAACAACAGGCACATACTGTACAAACACAGATCACTTTTTATAGAGAACTGGTTCACCCATGGCATAACTTTAGTCAGTCAGCTTCTCAGACCAAACGGCACATTGTTATCATACTCAGAATTCTTAAATAAATACACATTTCCTATTCCTCCCAAAGAATACACAATAGTATTTGATGCAATACCCTCTGGTGTAATTATGTTGTTTAAGAATGTCACATTACCTGAAACTGACCCATTACCTCTGGAGCCTGTGCAGACAGAAGTCGGTCGAATCTGCTTCTCAGTGAAAAAGAACAATAACCATACTGTACGTGCACTGTTCCAAAAAGAAATCATCAGTACCCCCAATGCCGTATCATACTGGAACAGTATATTCACAAACCTGATTTGGAAAAACATATGGTCCCTCCCTTGTAAATATTTCATCACAAATAAAACCAAAGAAGTATCCCTCAAACTCATCCACCGAATCTATCCCTCCAATCTATTTATGCAAAGATATAAAAAAGACATAAACAAATTCTGCTCCTTCTGTAAACAGGCTCCGGAAGATCTTTACCACCTCTTTTGGTCATGTCCCCACCTGCAGATTTTTTGGAACAATGTCACTACCTTCATCCGTCAGCATATTGACAACAATTTTGCTTTGGAGTATCGAAATGTATTGTTTGGTGTCTTTTCAGTCCCATCCCCCCAAATAGACCAATATTACGTAATTAATTTAATATTATTTTTAGGCAAAGCTCATATCCATAACCGGAAATTCAGTAATCAAATACCATGTACTTACAGTCTTGAAAAGGAAATCAAACAATACATTAATACAATTACTCAATCTGAAAACAAGAAAGCCATAAAGACTCTAGAATTATTTTCTTTGTTTCCATGTTTTTGAACTGATTTTGTGTTGGCCCACCAGAAACATATTGTATATTTTGTTTCCTCTCCTGCACTTTATGATTTCATGTAATCTTTAATTGGGATTATTTTATTTGCGCATGTAACCCCCCCCCCCCCCCCCCCCCCCCTCCGTTTATCTTTGGCAATGTGAGTATGGCTGCCGCCATTTTGGACTGTTGAGCTTGGACTGTTGCGCCCAGACAACATTCAAGATGTCAAGGAGAGAGGAGAAAAAAGTAAAAGAAAACAGTGTAGTGCAATTAACTGCAACAACTATCAGTGGAACACCCCGCACCTGGCCTTCCACCGTTTCCAGAAGGATCCCGACAGGTAAGAACTCCTGAGGTGTAAGTTTTAAAGTGTTTTAATATCAATGCACTGAAACGGGAGTTATAGTAATCACATTATTTTTATTCACATGGATGAGCTTTTATTTGTTATAATACATTTAATAAAATGTTAGAAGAGAAAGCAACGGATGAAAAAGAGTTTATCCTTAGGCTACTATATATATATATTATTATTTTATTATTACTGTTCCCTATGAAAGAACAATCAGCAGCAATATATATATATATATATATATATATATATATATATATATATATATATATATACATGTATGTATATATGGCCTAAAATATTAAAATATATATTAAAATAGCCTATATATTATTATTACTGTCCCCTTACTGTACAAACTGTAAATAAATCTTTATTCCTGACTATGTGAGGTCGCCATTAATGTGTTTCTAGTTAAAATATTGATTTTTTTTTTTTAATTTTTTGGTAGATTGGCTTATGGGGTGATTTTGAAGAAGTAATTAAATTAATCTCATAAGTGGGTGTAATATGTAGAGATGCCATCTAGTCCGTTTTTCTTCGTTTTGTTTTTTTTTAAAGTCTATATTTTGCTTTACAAAAACGTGAAAAAGCAGCTGTGACCAAGCTATCACGAGGTGAGTAGCATTGTAAGCATAATTAATAGCGATATACTTCAGTTTGTCTGTGTGTTTTTGTATGCAAGCGGGTCTGCTGCGGTCTGCTGACAGTCCAAAATGGCGGCGGTAGGACGAAACCATGGGCGAGTCTGTTGCTATGGGGCGTTCTATTGAGCTTCGCCTCTTGGTGTCCATGCTCTTTGATTTTATTCCCTCTCGTTGCACAGTCCACATATTGTGTGAAGTTGGTCAGGACAGGAGAGAGAGAGATAGAGACATGATTTAAGTCCCCACTGATCAGGATAAGAGCGCTCGGGTGCGGCATCTGTAGTCCTGCGATCACTGAGTGGATGACGTCACTCGCGCTGGCTGCAACAGCTGATGGGGGAATGTAAACAACTACCATGATGGCGCGTGAAAACTCCCGCAGTAGAAAGTACGGCCGTTGTCCCACCGCCAGGAGCTTTACATGTACACACACAGTCCTTCACGGTTACGTGTCCGGGTTACACCACTTAGTGTTAACAAAGATAGCAAGCCCCCCTCGTCTCTTTTTGCCGCTCTGCTTCCTCCGGTCCGCGCAGATCAGCGTGAAGCCAGGCAGATCGATAACACTGTCCGGTATATTCCCATGTAGCCGTGTCTCCGTGAGGCAGAGCATGCTGCACTCCCCGTACACAAGCTGGTTGTTTACGAGGGCTGCCAATCCGACCGTTTTGTTGGCGAGTGACCTCACATCCCCCATGATGATCGATGGCAAGAAGGGCTCGAATTTCCTGTCTCTCTCTATCCCACGGAGGGGATCCCCCTTCCCACGCCTTTCTTCTTTGTATTTGCATCATCATAGCATCAACAGTCACACGTGCGATCAGCTAATATGTCAAACTGTTCACCACTGTACCTCCAACCTACTGAAAATGAAGTTACCTTTGACGAACATTGCCTCCTGATTGTTTCTCTGCCTCCAAAGAGGATCACACGAGCCGTATAGTGGTTCATTATGTAGATGGTACTACTATTATTTTTATAAATAAAATTGATTGATTGATTGATTCACATTTAGTCGATTGGCCATATGATGCAAGAGGCACTCAATGACCTTAGCAGGTAGCTGACATGCAGACAGACAGTGTATCAGACATCACAGATTATTTCACATTTTCTTTAACTATGATGTTGGATTGGTTTGTCAAGAAAATTTGTAAGGTCTTTTGCAGTGATGATTAATCACTGATTGTTACAAATGACAATATATTAATAAAACTTTGTCTGCTGGTTAATTCTTCTGCATAACACCATCTGCGATGAACAGGGGCGGACTGGCCATCTGGAGGTTCTGGAGAATCACAGAACGGCCGGTACTCCAGGACGGAAGATGAGGGAAGCGCATACGTCACGCATATCGAGCAGCCGTGTGCAGCAGGTGCAGATGTATTCAAGTTAAACTGTATAATTACAGCCTCTTTACACTGTGATTTATCATAACTCATACCATGTCTTGTTGTGTGTTTCAGGCAGTCACCTGCATTGTATTGTTCAGCAGAGAGACATCTGGATTGTGTCGTTTATTTCTCAGTGAGTATTCTACACTATGCTCTTAACACAACATCTAGTCAACATTGGTGCTATTGCTATAATTTGGAAGGTATAGTATCATGTGTTAAGATTTAAGTATTTTGACACCCGTGTCTGGGGCTGATGAGTTTCCGCGCACCGGTTGTTGTGGGCTGGGCCGAGTCAAAGTCCAGGGGCCTGTATCACGAAGCAGGATTAATGTCTTAGCGAGGTAACTTCAGGGTTAACCCTGGGTTTTCGGTCTCACGAAGCCGGTTCAGTTCTTATCGGGGTAGATCACCATGGTAACTTACTCTTAACGACTATCCTGCTCTGGAGCAGGGTAAGTTCAGGGTTGAATCTGATCCTATAAAAAGCACCACCCACTGGCCAATCAGCTGTTTGGAAAAAAATGACTCCGCTGACAGAAATGCAGCCCAGTCATGATGGGAAGTTTAATTCATTTGATTTTGATTTGAAAGTTTATTTTGAACATTAAAAAAGAAAAGAAAGCAACAACAACAGACAATGAAAAGATTGTTCAGAAAGGAGTGGAAAGAAGTCAAAATTTCATCCCACCCCTTCATAAGAAAGAAACTGATCATTTGCGGACACTTAATAGCACCATTAATTAGTGCCAACATTTTGTTTTGTTGGAGGAAATGATCCCTGTTAAAGATAATGGGCCTAATTGACAGCTTTGCTGCTGGAAATGTGGAAAGTAGCCTATCATGTCTACACTTCATGGTGTTTGAGGGATTTTCCTTTTTGTTTTTTAAAGAGGGACACTAGGTATATTTTGTGCAGCTGTTAATTTCTAACACAGCTCAATATCAGGATGATTTTATTCAGACTATCAATTTGGTGTTGATATGATTTAATTGTGGCGTCAGCTTTAAGCTTTATTGTAGCATATATAACGTTATGACAAAGAAGACCAATTTATCAGACGCAATGATGTTAGACAATAATTGTAATACACGCAATTCATCTGCACAGCATTGATTTCATGGGATTCAAGGGTGTGATCAGTGTCAGATGTACAGGTACAGGTACTGTAGCTACTTGAACCAGTGATGAGTAATTTAACCTGCACATAATTTTATTTGCTGCCTTGTTTTGTCTTGATTTTTCCCTTTCTTCTCCTCTATTTCTTCTTTCCTGACCCGTTTTTTTTTTGTTCTCTATTATGTGATTTCATTGATGTTTTGACAGGGGAATTTCTCTGATAAGCTTTTAGTGGCTTCTAACCTCTCCGGCACTTTTATTTTTTTAATCTTGTAAATTTCATACTGTCTGTTTTTAACATTATGTGCAAATAAACTAATCTAAACTAAAACTAAATATTATTCATCCCGTTATGCGTTGCCACGCATGTTTCCTCCTCCTGCAGCTGCCACGGTGTTGGCCTTTTCTGTATGCTGCGCTTCTCTCATGATTGTGATTGGTCCGCTGCGTGCACGTTCACAGCTCTTGATAAAGCAAACCTCGCTTTGTGATACAGGCCCCAGGGCTGTTTTTTAGTCCCAGTCCACCCCTGGCGATGAGGCATCCTTTGGTGTCCTTGATCCTTGGTGTGGATGGAGCTTCAGCTGTGACGTTTTCGTCTGTGCTCTGTTTATAGTAATCACAACATCAGTGTAACATTTTTTTAAGATATTTTTGGGGCATTTTTAAGCCTTTAATCGATAGGACAGACAAGTGTGAAGGGGGGAGGGAGAGAGGGAGTGACATGCAGCAAAGGGCCACAGGCCGGAGTCGAACCCGGGCTGCTGTGGCAACAGCCTTGTACATGGGGCGCCTGCTCTACCACTAAGCCACTGATGCCCCAACATCAGTGTAACATTTTAATAACAATTTTCGCGCCATGAACATGGTCAAACAAGCAGGCATACATAAACATATATAGTGTGTATAAATCTATTTCCTGAGGAACTGTTAACAATACAAACAATAATTGTTTGTCATACCAGTTGAGTCTTGGCTGTTGTTGCCTTATCCTCTTTCTTTTTTAATTCCCCTTTCCATGATGTCTAACAGTGGTTCGGATATGATCTCCTTGCAGGCCCTCTTCATCTCATTTACTGTTTGGTCATCATTGTTGTGGAGTTGTTTTTTTCTGCTTCACATACTGTTTGATAGTTGCAACTATTACATCTGCACAAGTTGAAAGTGGAAAGTTAAAAATACCAGAACTAACAGCTGGAATGGCAACAGAACTGTTGTGATGTGGTGATCTTTTCTTCTCCAATATTCTAATGTTAAAAAAGAGAATGTGTTAGTCATGACTAACAAGAACATCAGTTTTAACAATGGTTGGGCAACTTATTATATTGATGATGACTACACAGAAGGACACTACATTGAAATGATTCAAACTTTAAGTCCTGATTATTTTTTAAAGAAAAAATCTGTTGAATCCTAAACATGCATTCAAAATTAAGAGATAACATTCCAGCAAATTCCAAAAAAGATTATTATTTTATTATTTTTTTTTCCTCAACTGTTGAGACAAATAGTAAAAGCTTATTGTCTATTTCTAGGAAATAATGCATGAGAATGGTAAGACTACTTTGTTTATAAAATACAATAACATAATTTCCATGTCACTACTTGGATTATAAATAATTGAATGATTGTGTCTTTACTTCCAACAGTGTTACGTCCTTTTTTTCGCCATTTCTTCGCCATGTCTGACTGGCATACCCCCACTACAAAATCCCTGTCGTTTGAATCTGGTCACCACCTACTTTACTGTCTTCATAATTTCACCATTCTGTGTAATCATACAATGTGATTACTATTTACTAATTAAATGTAATTGAATGCTGACCTCTGGTTGTTCTGCTTGCAAATCTGGGGGTGGTTTAGGAGACCTTTCCTGTATTTTCTGTTACGAGAAAAGTACACAGTTTCAAGTATGTAAGGTTTAAACACAGTGCATAACTGCAAAAATTAAAATGTAAAAATTATACTATTATGTCAGACCAAAAATTCCTCAATACTTGTTGGATATATATATTAGAAAAAATATTCAAACAGGTGTACCAACAAACCCAAACTTTAAAAAAGTCATTGATAATGATGATAACGAAATAACTCACTTTTCAGTTTTTGAAACAGCAGGTCCGAGGTAAAAGGTGAAACATAGACCCTGCTTTTCACTTCTCTTTTTCCATGTTTCCTCTTCCACTCGAAAGCTCTTGACAAGATATC
Organism: Epinephelus lanceolatus; assembly: GCF_041903045.1. NCBI lineage: Eukaryota > Metazoa > Chordata > Actinopteri > Perciformes > Serranidae > Epinephelus > Epinephelus lanceolatus. The sequence goes on from NC_135752.1 coordinate 3,308,223, forward strand.
ATATGTCAGACACACATACTGTACACAATGACACATTTACACAGTCACATTGTGTTTACCATTCTCTTTTGGTAAAGTGTCAAACAGTTTTTGTAATGTTTGGGCTATAATTTAATTGAATTTATAAACATCCAAGTAATCCATACTTTCTTTCTGGATCTCTTTTTGTCATCATATTCCAGAAGCAGGGCATCGTGCATTTTCTGGTATATCTGAACAAAGTCATCCAGTCTCATCAGCCTCCTTCTCTGGAACCGGACTCTCTTCAGATCCCATTGACTCCTCTCCATGATGCCCTGCATTCAGTTATCTTGTGTGAAGTTCTGAAAAGATGAATTACATTTCTTATCTGTTGACATTTTCAAGAAAATTTTGAATTTTAAATATACTGTAGCACAGATACGCACTTCAACTTTTTTATGCAGTATTTACCAGTGTAGAACTTTGAGAGTCGCTTGTATGCTGGGCCTTTCCTGTGCCGTCCGAATCCCCTCAAGACCATTACAACATTGTGAAATTAGAGGACAGTGATAGTATGTGAAAGTATATAAGTAATTAATATTCAGCTGTCTCATATCACTTGAACACATTAAAAACACTTATAAAACATACCCCGCATCAATGCAGACCACAGAGTTGCATGTGGGAGGAAGTCTTTTGCTAGGCCGGAGGTGAATGTTGGGGCATGGTAGATGTTTGGTTCACCCTCTACATCAAGGGGCACACTGCCAAAAATGTCCTGAAAAATGGATTTTTAGTGATGTGCTTCCCAGATCAATCTGAAAAACAATATTCACCATTTTAGACAATTGTAATATAAATGTTTATGTCATAACACAGTACTTTAGAAAATTTCACATGCTATTTAATATAAATGTTAAATAACGTATATGTTTTTCAAAATACATTACATGACAACTTCTGTATTCATCTTCATATTTCACGAATACACAAGCACCTGTTCCTCAGGATTAATTTTTAACAGTTATCTGATTCAATCAATCAACAACGGTACCGTAAACAAATGTTTTTTATTGCATTGTATTCCCATGTATGTTGCTAATGCCAGTCAGCGGGCTTTCAGCAGCATGGCATCTGTCCCTCTCTAGCAACATACATGGGAATACATCGCAATATAATAGATTTGTTTACGGTGCTGCTGTTGCGCTCTTCTGCTCTGTCTTGTCTTGTCTTGACATTGGCTATATAAATCACTACATATGGGAAACATTTCAATTAACTTACCTCCCGGTAGCTCAAAAAGCATCTCCCGACTGTCGAGCGTTTCCGGTGGGAGAGAGGGAATCATGGGTGTAGCCCGCTCTGGAGCCACGTCAAACCCACCAATACAAACTCTTCTCTCATCCATCAGCGTAGGCCCCACCAATTAAGTGCAGTTGAACTTCCAAGCAAAACTTTAACTCGCAAGCAAAGAGTACTGATCTGCAAGCAAAACTTTTTAACCTGCAAGCAAAGAGGACTGATATGCAAGCATAACGTTTTATCTTGCAAGCAAAGAGGACTGATTTGCAAGCAAAACTTTTTAACTTGCAAGCAAAGAGTACTGATTTATAAGCAAAGTTACTTACAAACTTGATTTTTGATTGCAGTTCAAGAAATATGCTCTCAAAACAGTTTTATATGATTGCAACAAAAAGACACAAAAACACCTCCATAAATTGGAGCTCATCCAGGATTTTATGTCTTTAAGGCATTTTTGATGTTTAGTTAATTGATCCACTTCTGGCTTTATCAATAAATACAATTGTGTATCATCTGCATAACAATGGAAATTTACAGAGTGATTTCTATTGATGTTACCTAAGGGAAGCATATATAAAGTGAAAGTAGAATTGGTTCTGAGCACAGAACCTTGTGGAACTCCAAAACAAACTTTAGTATGTAAAGATGATTTATCGTGAACTTTAACGAACTGAGATTGATCGGATAAATAAGATATAAACCAGCTTAGTGCAGAACCTTTTATGCCAATTAAATGTTCCAGTCTCTGTAGCAGAATTTGATGGTCAGTTGTGTCAAATGCTGCACTAAGATCTAATAAAAAAAGAACAAAGACGACTCCTTTGTCTGAAGCAATCAAAAGATCATTTGTAATTTTAACTAGAGCTGTCTCAGTGCTATGATGCACTCTAAATCCTGACTGAAATTCCTCAAATAAATTATTATCATGGAGAAAGTCACACAGCTGGTCTGCGACTACTTTCTCAAGGATCTTTGACATAAAGGGAAGATTAGATATTGGTCTATAGTTGGCTAACACCTCTGGATCCAGGGTGGGCTTTTTTAGGAGAGGTTTAATTACAGCTGCCTTAAAAGACTGTGGTACATAGCCTGTTAATAAGGATATATTGATCATATCTAATATATGAGTGTTAACTAAAGGTAAGACCTCCTTAAGTAGCCTAGTTGGGATGGAGACATGTTGATGATTTAGATGAAGAAATCACTGCTGTCAATTCTTGAAGAGAAATTGGGGAGAAGCAATCTAAATATACAGTCAGGTCCATAATTATTTGGACAATGATACAGTTGTCGTCATTTTGGCTCTGTACACCACCACAATGGGTTTTAAATGAAACAATGAATACCTGCTTAAAGTGCAGACTCTCAGCTTTCATTTAAGGCTTTTTTCAAAAATGTAGTATGAACCGTGTAGGAATTACAACCATTTCTTCACACAGTCCCCCGACTTTAAGGGCTCATAAGTATTTGGACAAACTAACATAATCATCAATTAAACAGTCAGTTTTAATACTTGGTTGCAAATCCTTTACAGTCAATGACTGCCTGAAGTGTTGGACACATAGACATCACCAGATGCTGGGCTTCTTCCCTGGTGATGCTCTGCCAGCCCTTTACTGCAGCCGTCTGCACTTCCTGCTTGTGTTTTGGGTGTTTTGCCCTCAGTTTTGGCTTCAGCAAGAGAAACGCATGCTCAATTGGATTCAGGTCAGATGATATGACTTGGCCATTGCAGAACATTCCACTTCTTTGCCTTAAAAATGTCTTTGGTTGCTTTTGCAGTATGCTTCAGGTCATTGTCCAACTGCACTGTGAAGCATCGTCCAATGAGTTTTGAAGCATTTAGTTGAATCTGAGCAGATAATGGTGCCCCAAACACTTCAGCTTTCATCCTGATGCTCTTGTCAGCAGTCACATCATCAATAAATACAAGAGAACCAGTTCCACTGGCAGCCATACATGGCCATGACATAACAGTACCTCCACCATGCTTCACTGATGAGGTGGTGTGCTTTGGATCATGAGCAGTTCCTTCCCTTCTTCCTTCTCTTCTCTTCCCATCATTCTGGTAGTTGATCTTTGTTTTATCTGTCCATAGTATGCTGTTCCACAACTGTACAGGCTTTTTTGATGGTTTTTGACAAACTCTAATCTGGCCTTCCATTTTTAAGGCTAACCAATGGTTTGCATCTTGTGATAAACCCTCTGTATTTATTCTAGTGAAGTCTTGTCTTGCTGACAAGAGCAGCAGGATGAAAGCTGAAGTGTTTGGGGCACCATTATCTGCTCAGATTCAACCAAATGCTTCAAAACTCATTGGACAATGCTTCACAGTGCAGTTGGACAATGACCTGAAGCATATTGCAAAAGCAACCAAAGACATTTTTAAGGCAAAGAAGTGGAATGTTCTGCAATGGCCAAGTCATATCATCTGACCTGAATCCAATTGAGCATGCGTTTCTCTCGCTGAAGCCAAAACTGAGGGCAAAACACCCAAAACACAAGTAGGAAGTGCAGACGGCTGCAGTAAAGGGCTGGCAGAGCATCACCAGGGAAGAAACCCAGCATCTGATGATGTCTATGTGTCCAACACTTCAGGCAGTCATTGACTGTAAAGGATTTGCAACCAAGTATTAAAACTGACTGTTTAATTAATGATTATGTTAGTTTGTCCAAATACTTATGAGCCCTTAAAGTCGGGGGACTGTGTGAAGAAATGGTTGTCATTACTACACGGTTCATACTACATTTTTGAAAAAAGCCTTAAATGAAAGCTGAGAGTCTGCACTTTAAGCAGGTATTCATTGTTTCATTTAAAACCCATTGTGGTGGTGTACAGAGCCAAAATGACGACAACTGTATCATTGTCCAAATAATTATGGACCTGACTGTATATTAGGTCTTACAGCTGTGTTTGAGGTTCAATAGGTAGGCCTACTATCTGAGGACAGGAGGTCATAAATTTTGCCTCTAATAGTTAGAATTTTGTCATTAAAAAAGCTCATAAAATCATTACTGCTAAGGGCTAAAGGAATACAAGGCTCAATAGAGCTGTGACTCTCAGTCAGCCTGGCTACAGTGATGAAAAGAAACCTGGGGTTATTCTTGTTTTCTTCTATTAATGCTGAGTAATAGTTTGCTCTGGCATTGCAGAGGCCCCTCTTATAAGTTTTGAGACTGTCTGTCCAGATTAAACAAGATTCTTCCAGTTTGGTTAATCGCCAATTCCTTTCAAATTTTCGCAATATTTGTTTTAACTTATGGGTTTGAGAGTTATACCAAAACTTTCTTTGCTTTGTTAACTTCTTTTTAAGAGGAGCTACAGAGTCGAGTGTTGTTCGCAGCGAGCCTACGGCGCTATCAACAAAATGATCAATTTGGGAGAGGTTAAAGTCGGTACAGGAAACCTCTGTTACTGAAGGACTTGGTATTGAATTTAACAACGGAGTAATCATTTCCTTAAATTTTGCGACAGCACTATCTGATAAACATCTAGTATAGTAACTGTTGCTGAGTGGCGTGTAATCAAGTAAAAAGAAATCAAAAGTAATCAGATAATGATCCGATAGCGAGGGATTCTGTGGAAAGACTGTTAGGTTATCAATTTCAATTCCATACGTCAGAACTAGATCGAGGGTATGGTTAAAACAGTGAGTGGGTTCATGTACACCCTGACTGAAGCCAATGGAGTCTAATAATGAGATAAACGCGGTAGCCAGGGAGTCATTATCAACGTCAACATGAATGTTAAAATCGCCTACAATAATAACTTTATCTGATTTAAGAACTAAACTGGATAAAAACTCTGAGAATTCAGAAACAAATTCAGAATACGGGCCAGGAGCACGGTACACTATAACAAATAAAAGTGGCTGTGAGGTTTTCCAGGTCGGATGTAAACGACTAAGAACGAGGCTTTCAAATGAATTATAATCTAGTTTAGGTTTAGGGCTGATTAACAGACTAGAGTTAAAAATGGCTGCAACTCCCCCTCCTCAGCCGCTGCCTCGAGGAATGTGGGTATTATTATGACTGGGAGGAGTGGACTCATTTAGACTAACATATTCATCTTGACACAGCCAGGTTTCAGTGAGACTGAGTAAATCAATATGATTATCTGATATTAATTCGTTTACTAACACTGCTTTAGACGATAGAGACCTGATATTTAACAGTCCGCATTTAATTCTCCTGTTTTGTCTTTCTGTCACAGAAGAGGTTTTAATTTTTATGAGGTTGTTATGCACAACTCCTCTTTGTTTAATTTTAGATTTAAATAATTTAGGTAGTCGGGGGACAGACACCGTTTGTATAAAACTATGAAAACTATGGCTGGGTAACTGAACTAGAAGCTCAGAGAGGCGTATAAGACTGCGACTCTGAGTCCTGATCTCAACTCTGGGTTGTCAGGGATTTAAATTACTAATAAAGTTTGCCAGGTTCCTAGAAATGAGAGCAGCTCCATCCAAAGTGGGATGAATGCCGTCTCTCCTAATAAGACCAGGTTTTCCCCAGAAAGTTTGCCAATTATTAACGAAACCCACATTGTTTGCTGGACACCATCTGGACAGCCGGCGATTAAATGATGAAATGCCGTCAAACATGTCGTCACTGGTCAGATTTGGGAGGGGTCCAGAGAAAACTACGGAGTCCGACATCGTTTTTGCATATTCACACACCGAGGCAATATTAATTTTAGTGACCTCCAACGTGAATAACAATCTTACTGAATCTACGTTTAGCTTTAGCCAGCAGTTTTAAATTTGATTCAGTGTCGCCCGCTCTGGCCCCAGGGATACATCTGACTATGGCCGCTGGTGTTGCTAACTTCACGTTCCTCAGAATAGAGCTGCCAATAACCGGAGTTTTATCCTCAGTGGGTGTGTCACTGAGTGGGGAAAAGCGGTTGGAAACGTGAACAGGCTGGTGGTGAGCCGTGGGCTTCGGCTTGGAGCTGTGCCTCTGGCGAACCATAACCCAACCTCCCGGCTCAACGGGAGTTACCGGAGGACAGCTAGCAGAGGCTAAGGCTATACCGGCTACAGGGGGCTGGCTAACTACCGCAGCTACTGAATGGTTTTCCATGATGCGGAGCCGCGCTTCTAATTCACTAAGCCTCGCCTCCAACGCAGCAAATAAGCTACACTTGTTACAATTACCACTGTCGCTAAAGGAGGCAGAGGCATAACTGAACATTTGGCACACCGAGCAAGAAAGAGCAGAGGGAGAAGCCATCGCTAACTGTAAAGCTAATGTAGCTACCAAGGCTAGTAACGTGCAAACAACAGCTAAGAGATTAGCGAGAAAGTCGTAGAAAGGAGGAGAGCTAAGTGCTTAAACAGATCTAGTGTGGGTTAAGACTTGGAGTAGACGTTAAAGCAACTGAAGTGAGAAAGCATAAAGCAGGCTAGTAGAATTCACCAGAGCAGTACAGAGACGCTGTCACAGAAACACCGGAAATGACACAACTCGCTTACCGCAATACGTCAGCACGTCGCTAATAGGCTTCCCCTATCTAAGATCTGTTATTTTTTTTTCAGACCAGAGGCAGTTTATAGATGAAATAACATTGCATTTCAACCAAAATTATGTCTCAAATTAGTTATTTCACTAGTAAGCAGCTGTGTAATACGTGGGATTGTCTGCTGAAAACATTAAGTAGAATTTGTATTTGGGTAGTAAAACCAGCATTTTTAAAATATCCAAGCATTCTGTGTCATAGCTACATGTGTGACGTTTTTAACAAATCAAACTGTTTGGAAATCGGTTGAAAAGTCAGTGAATAATTCTACTTTGAGTTTGTGGAGTACCTCTTACCTCCATAGATGTGGGGTGAATTTGCCTAATGCGGGACATTTTTTGCAATTCAGACTTCTGGTCTATATTGCAATAAGAAGCAAACACTTTCAATATACATCCAGTACCATTCTGAAATCCCCAGGTTGTGATCTAATAAAATCAAAAGAAAAAATACTGATATTACATTCCTAAAAGAAACGCTATACATTTCAAAATTCTGATTGCCAAGTTGTCTCGGGCAATCAGCATTTCCTAATGTGGGACAGTCATTTCCCTAATGTGGGACACTGAAAGGTCTGTTTAAAAGTCACCTTAATTCACATAATAAATGCTAATTTTCAAACGTGTCTGTTTACTAATATAACCTTTAAGGTTATTGCTGTTAATGGCAAATCAAACAACAGCAAAGAAAATAGATAGGGTTGTAATAGTGCTCCATGTTTTATTCCAAAGTAGTCTACACGCCTGTATAAAAACAACCTGCAGAAAAAATGTCATATTTCATGAAACAAGCAGTCTTTACATGTGAAGGAGTCATCATCTAAAAAATCATGAAACTGCTGTGCACACAATAGCTTATACAACCATGACAAGAACTTGGTAGCCTACATCAGACAACAATAAAAACAACCTGTAGAAAAATAACAACTGATCACATTTCACGAAACAAGCAGTCTTTACATGTGAAGGAGTCATCATCGTCAATTACTCCAATATCTTCTGCACAGCTCTCATGGAACCACTAGGAGCAAACTGCACAATTACAGTGGTCTACATGCCTTTTTTCTTCTAAAAATTCATCTAGAACATCATGAAACTGCTGTGCACAGAATAGCCTACATAGCCTACAACCATAATAAGAATTTGTTAGCCTGCATCAGACTGAATAACAACAAAACAACCTGCAGAAAAAATAACTTAAGTTATACCTATAACTATGGATGTATGAGACCAAATGATGACCATCACCACGGTCTTCACCTTGAATGATGCCATCCTACTACCTATCCTTGAGACCTTATGTCAACAAAGTCATGTGACTGACCTTAGGAGGTTTGACTCGTAATCTATAAGAGTATCCGTGTGACACTGCCTCTTCCTCTTGCCTGGATATAGGTATAACTTCCTATCTATTTCGACCTCACTCAGACCGTCACCACGGTCTTCACCTTGGATGACTCATACCATCAGGGTCGTGAAGAGTGGAGGACCCCACGTCGTCACAACTCCGTCCAGCAGTAGCTGAAAGCACAGCCACACCCAGAGGTGCTGGTGCCACCATGTTGACCCTGTAAAACCGGGAGAAAGTACATGGAGTGTTCCAAGATGCAGCAGCACAAATCTCTGCCATAGACACACCCCTTAAAGCAGCCCAGGAGGTTGCCATACTCCTAGTAGAGTGTGCCACCAGATTACCAGGGACAGGAAGACTCTGCCCGTCATAAGCCTGTGAGATGGTGTCCACCACCCAGTGTGACAAGCGTTGTTTGGACACAGCAGAACCCAGTTTGTTACGACCATAACATACAAATAGTTGTGAGTGTGAGGTTCTCAAAGATTGGGTGCGTGCCAAATAAGCCCTCAAGCTCCTCACCGGACACAATGTGTGCATGTCCCTCTCTCCAGAAGTCGGCCCTGGCTGAAATGAGCTGATCTCAGTGACCTGATTCACCGTCCTAGAGTTCACTACCTTAGGAAGGAATGCCAGTTTAGGCCACAAAGACAACCCTGTGCCATCAGCCTTCCATCGCAAACACTGCTCACTGACAGATAAAGCATGTAGTTCACCGACTCTTTTGGCTGAACAAATTGCCAGCAGGAACAAAGTCTTACGAGACAGGGACTTCAAATCCGCCTGCTCAATGGGCTCATAAGGTGCTTGAGTCAGTGACGTCAAGACCAAAGGGAGATCCCATGATGGAGCCCTCAGCAAACTGGCCGGACGCAACCAATACGCGCCCATAACAAACTGAGAGACACAAGGGGTGTCTCCCTACTGAGACTCCCCCCACTGGCTCATGAAAGCAAGAAATTGTCACTGAATACACCCTTATAAAATAATAATAATGATATAATTAAATAATTTCCCCTCGGGGATCAATAAAGTATTTCTGATTCTGATTCTGATTCTGATTATCGTACTAGACGCCTTTTCTGAATCTAAAAGAGACTGCAGGAAGTGCAATACCAGGTGAACAGAACAAGTGGCCTGGTCTACCTGCTGTCTGTGACACCAGTCAGAGAACACCCTCCATTTCTGACTGTAGCTAGCCCGAGTGGAAGGAGCTCTGGCACTACATATTGTCTGCATAACTGCCTCATCTAAGTCCTCAGGCTGGGGCTGCAGATCGGCCACACCCACAACTGCAGAGTTGCTGGTTTGGGGTGCCAGATTTGACAGGCAGGGGCCATGGCAGTCTGTGAAGAAGACGGAGAAGAGCCGGGAACCAAGGTCTCCCTGGCCACCTGGGAGCTATCAGTAGAACCCTGTAATGTCCTGTCTAATGGCGGAGGGCTTCTACAAACCGCCGTGTTATCCTGAGCTTTACCCGTCTGTCCTGTTTTGGATGAAGACGGAAAGCATTTAGCCACCTCTGCAAAGGCCGAGCTCTGAGCAGGCCCAAGGGAACCACTGACACTGCTGCTGAGATCATCCCTAGCAGTCTCTGAATCTGAGCTACCTCCATCCGCCTGCCAAGCTGAAACTGCTCTGCCAGGGCTACCAGCTTTGCAACCCTCAGAGGAGTGAGGGAGGCCGACATAGTGAGAGAGTTGAGACATAACCCCACAAACACTGCATGCTGTGTTGGTTCGAGATTGCTTTTTCCCAAATTTACCTCAAAGCCAAAGTCTTGCACATGGTCCATGACCCTCCTTGTGTCCTGGAGCACCTGACTGCGACTTGGAGCACAGACCAGCCAGTTGTCCAGATAGGGCAAGATTTTCAGACCGGCTATCTGCAACGGAGACAACGCGGCTGCCACCACCCTGGTAAACACTCTAGGGGAAAGTGACAGGCCGAAAGGGAGGACCTTGAACTGATAGGCCTGTCCCTGGAATGCAAACCGCAGAAAGGGCCAATGGTCCTTGCAAATAGGAACATGGAAGTAGGCGTCCTTTAGATCCAGGGAGGTGAACCACTTCCCTCTCTCGATTGACAGTAGGATCTGCCGTGTACATTTTGAATGGCAGCACCTTTGTAAATCTGTTTAGTTGTCTTAGGTCTAGAATGGGATGCAGGCCGCCATCCTTTTTTGGAATTAAAAAGTACTTGGAGTAGAACCTAGCGCGCTGTTCATCTGAGCCTACTCTGACAATCACCTCCTTCTGAAGGAGGGTCGCAATCTCCGCGGCCAGCACCTGTGCCTGGACTGGGTCCTTTACCACGGTCATATGGACCCTGGTAAAGAGAGGGGGGCGCCGCCGAAACTGAATCCTGTAACCTTTCCCCACCGTCGTCAGAACCCAAGGATCTGACACGGAACGTTCCCAGCTGTCCAGGCGTAGCTGGGAAACAGGTTCGGTGACCAACCCTGCAGCATCAGGTACTACGCCCCTGAGGTCCCGGACCTCTGGGGGGGCGTGTCCTCTGCGACGTCCCTCTAGGACCTGAGCGGGACTGGTACCTTTGACGCTGTGAAGGCTGTCTAACAGCCTCACTAGAGGTTAACATCTCCTGACCCTGCCGCCTATTGAAACTGCGGGACCCTGATGTCTGAGATGAAGGCTGAGGTCCCCTAGTCCTATACCTAGTGGCGCCTGGGCAGTTAAATGTGCGCTGGACACTATCCCTGGTGTGTCGAGACTTTTCCGCTTTGTCCAGCAGGCTCTGAGAGTCTGGATGAAAAACCCTGCCAGGCACCACTGGCAAATTAGTCAGTTCTTTCCTGATATTCTCAGGTAAAGTGGTCTGTGCTTGCCAAACCTGCCGGCCTGCTAGCATGGCAGATGACATGGCTACCCCCATATCTCTCGTGAGTTGGGCATGAGTAACCAGAGCCCCCTCAATCAGGCTCATAGTGTCCTGATCCTCTTGGCTGACGGTTTTCCTAATGGCCGCCAGCAGAATAACCAATGCATTACCTGAGCGTACTGCTCTTGTGGCTGCATTATATGTATGGCACACAAGACTGTCGGTTTTGCGACACTCCTTAACTGGGCAACGAGGGTTGGCAGTTACTCGCTCTGGGCCGAGCGACATCAGGGCCTCCATCTCCCTTTCCACAGGTGGCATGTCCGCCAGGCCGGTCTCAGAGGCGTACTGGGGTCTTGTCAGCCTGCGACACCCTGCGTTAAATTGTGGCGCAGCTGCCGGGTTGTTCCAAGCTTTTCTAAGCATCTGCAGATAGTCTGCCGCCACTGGAACAGTCACTGAGGGCTGGGGCTGAGAAATACCTGCCCACACTCCCTCTACTGAACTTGGAGTCTCTGCCGGAACTGAGAGCCCGACAATCTTGGCCGCACTCAATATTTTCCCCATAACATCCTGAGCTGGGGTCTCATTGTCTGGCATACTTCCCAGATCTGACTCCAATCCACCCAGTGAGGAGTTGAGCTTCTCCTCCTCAGCATTTCTGGACAGTCCAGCGCTCCCCCCAAAAGAACTGTGAGCATACAGTGAGAGGACATCCGGTGAACCTTGCCTCTCTGACTGATATGGTGGCAGGTCATGCTGAGAGGCCATGCTAGGCTCCTGAACCCCTGAAGATGAGCCAGCGACTGGATGTTGAGCTTTGATCCTAGTCAGCCGATTCGATAGGCTCTGAATTGCAGCTAGGATTTGAATTTGTGTGTCCTCCTGCTGTCCCCGCTTTTCAGGGCTAAGCTGCTTCTTATGTGCAGACTTCCCTGAGTGATGGTGATCGGGATTGCGGTCCCGCTTGTGCCTCTTGCTCTGCTTAGAAGCATGTCTGCCTTCTTTTGTTTTACTTGGAGGAGGGTGAGCCGCCATCTTATTTCACGCTGTCTCCTCCACCAGCTTTGCCCTGCGCCTACGCTCCTCCAGAGAGAGCTCTGCAGCTGCAGGGCATAGATTCTCAATGTCCTCCACCAGATGTGCCACTCCCAAACAGTGGGGGCACTCTCTATGGCCATCACGGGGATCCATGGTCACCCAACAATATCTACACCACTGGGAGGCTATTCCCAAACACAGCCGCTGCGAACAGCGGAGGCTTGTGTCACACTTGAGTACCCACTGCGAACAGGGGACCAATTAAACAAACAAACAACCAAATCAAAATACCACCATCGGGTGTATGAGAATAATACAACTCAAATCACTTCACCAATTCACTTACTCGTATTGTGAACAAACAAATCAAAATAACACCGTCTGGTGTATGAGAATAATGTAACTCAAATCACTTAACAAATTTAATTGAAATATTGTGAACAAACAAATCAAAATAACACCATCTGGTGTATGAGAATAATATAACTCAAATCAGTTCACAAATTTAATTGAAATATTGTGAACAAACAAATCAAAATAACACCGTCTGGTGTATGAGAATGTTATAACTTTAATCAGTTCACAAATGCAATTGAAATATTGTGAACAAACAAACCAAAACAACACCGACCGGTGTATGAGAATAATATAACTCAAATTAGTTCACTAATTCACTTACTTGTAATAATCTGAACAATAGTGTTCAATCCAATAACCAAATATCAACAAAAAGAGACCACCGTTGAAGAAAACGAGGCTATATGGCTTCCACTCACTGTACGCGAACGCACGAAGGTAAGCCAAACAAAGGTCCCTCCCGCTGCAAACAGCGAGTCGTCAGGGCACAAACAAACTTAAACTTACTTTATATAATAACGAACGATGGTGAGAACAAGCCGTTCACTTACCAGCGCCGCTGCTAACCGCTACCAAGCTCACTCGGGAGCACTCCTCACCTGGAAAGACACCTGTGAGGATGAGCAGAAATCAACAATGAACATGTATTAAACTAACTGACCCACACGCAATCCACAGGGACACTAGGCACCTGCACCGTAGTGACAGATTGAGAATAGTGTGGTCCTGAAAGCGAGAATACTCACGGTCTCGGATGAGGCAAGTAAGGCAAAGAGGAGGAGGCAGTGTCACCCGAGTACTCTTATAGACTACGAGTCAAGCCTCCTAAGGTCAGTCACTTGACTTTGTTGACATAAGGGGCTCTAGTTTCCCGGCGCAGCGCAGGGTGGCGCAAGGTGGCGCAGGGTGGCGAAACCCGCGCAGAGCTAGTTTCGAGCAGCACAACCCGAGGCGTGCTCAGTTTGGTAGTTTGGCAGACCGAGGTGCGCTGAGATGGGTGTGCGGCGCAGCAGGGGGAGGTGTCGACAGGTCCAGCTTGGCGCAGTGACAGTTTCGTGCCAAAAGGTGCGCTCAAAGCTCGCCAGCTGAAACCAGGTCTACTGTCAGCGCAGGCGGAGTGCAGCCGGTGTAAGCCGAAGTTTGGCTGACCGGCGGACAGTGCGCACACATCACCAAAACCTCACAGGCAGGTTTCCAGAATGTCAGGCACATTAATAATGCAATAAATACCCAAAAACCACTATTCAATTCAACTATCTGCAATCAGCACATAAATGTATCTCTATATCAACTGTCCCGTCACATCTGATGTCAGATCAAAGGGGATTGGCACTGTTTGGCATGTTTGGCACGCGTAATGGAAACCCAACTTGATTTGATTAACACAGCTGCAAACTAATGAGTTCACATCTCTCTCAGCCAACCACAAACAGCCACAGCATCTGATAGGGAGTATATATTCAGCATCTGTCATCTTAGAAAAGTCAAAAGAAAAGAAAAGAAAAGTGAAATAGAGAAAGAGAGAAAGAGAGAGAGCACGTGCGCACGAGAGAAACGCAACATTGATTTACAATTGTGGTGACCTCCTCCCAGGCTACCTTTGCATCATCAGCCCGTGGAGATCTCCTCGCAGTTCCGTATATTCGGACACTGCGAGCTTGGACCTCACGGACCAAAACATCAGTTTCCTCCTGGGAGAAGTTTGGCTGTCTGATGCTGCCGCTCTCTTCTGCCATGGCGAATTGAGTAAACTCTCATTATGCCTTCGCGCGGCGCATTTAAGGGCGAGGAGAGGGGCTCATTTGATTGGTGTGATGTGAATGGGCTGTGGCTCGAGGATAGGTAGTAGGATGGTGGTGGGGACGGTCTGAGTGAGGTCGAAATAGATCAACAGATCATATTCCATGAAACAAGCAGTCTTTACGTGAAGGAGTCATCATCATCAATTACTCCACTATCTTCTGCACAGCTCTGATGGAACCACTGGGAGCAAACTGCACAGGAAAGCCACTCCTCTGTGGACCTTGGATCATTTCTGTCCCCGTATGAGTGCTTGCAGTTTGAACAATCTTCCTCTTTCCCTTGTCTTGTTTTCTTCTCCCTTGGTTTTTGCTTACTCCCCTTTTTCTTCCCCTCTTTCTCTCTTACGAAAGAGAAGTGATCCTCACTTGTCAAATTGTAGGAAGGAGGTTTTACCCTCTGGCGGCTGGTGCTTGCCCATTCTCTGACTGGTAGTTTGATGAGAGATTGAAAGGAGACTTAAGGCTGTGCCATCACTTCAACCTCCTCTGCCACAGATGATGGGGCTTCACTAGAAGATGCAAGAAGGTGGGGTGGAGAGGACTGAGGAGTGGCTGAACACCATCATGCAGAGGGTGGTACAGGCTCTGCTGGAGGTTCCATTCAAGTGGAATGGAGAAATCCTCATCATCATTGCCATCATCACGTGAAGCATAGCATGTGGAGATTCCTGGTGCAGGGATGATTGGATCCATTGGGGCCTTTTGGATAGACCTCTCACTTGTAAGAGATGGGCTGAAAAGATTGTCATCAATCTTAGCTGGGTTGGATGGATATATCCCAGACCCCCAAAAGCTGGCTTGGGCGTTTGATGATGTAGCTGCCCTCTTCTAGGCCTTAGAAAACAGTGGCATGAACAATGCCCTGTCTAGCCGTTTCTCTCCATTCTGCCTGGTGACTGTGCGACCCTTAAGCTTCCAGTAGTGTTTCAAGCTCTTGAACAGAGCTCTGTCTGCTGGCTGGAGATAGTGAGTTGTGTGAGGAGGCAGGCTAAATACATTGTTCTCTCTCATCATATTCAGAAAGTCAATGTTGCAGGTGTGAGAGGCATGACCGTCAAGAAGGAGCAGATGAGGACGTGAGTCGTCTTTTGGAAGGCTTCTCAGAGTGGGGGAAGTGTTTACTTCCCCCACTCTGTGAACAAGTCAGCATTAATCCACCCATTATCGAACATCCTCACAAATGTGTTCTTTGGAGCCCCAAAGAGCCACTCTGCCTTCATCCTTTTACCTTTGAAAATGATCATTGTGGGTCCATACCCACCAGCAGCACTGATGCTGGCCAGACATGTTGTTGTTGCTCCTTTTTCACCACCAGTGACCTCAAAACAGGGTGTCCCAACCTCTGCAACCACCCTGGTTGACAGGAAGTGATCCTGGAGCCCTGTTTCGTCACAGTTCCAGACGTGGTCTGGGGCATTTTCCAAACCAAGCGTCTGAACCATTTCTTCGTAGGTTTCAAACCACTTCTTGACCATGGTGGGATTGAACCCTGCTGCTCTTGCAGCAGAGAGTCCCTCTGGTTTCCTTATACTAAGATGTTTATTTTTTTAAAAAAATCCCTGGAACCATTTGTAGCCTGCCTTTTTCACAACATCACTGAAACCCTTTATGCCTTTTTTTGAAGGATTGGTAGGCTAACTTTTGGATTTCTCTCATTCTTAGGGGGAATCCACACTTTCCTAGTGTTGCCACAAGCTGCGCTAGTTCTGCTTCATCCTCAGAGGATATCATTGGTTTTCTACCAATGGTATGATGATGGTTCCCATCACCTTTAACCCTGTGTTGTAGCATGGATTTTGGGACATTCCAGGCCCTGGCCAGCAACCTCAGTTGTGGGACTCCACCAGCCCCAGCAGTCTCTCTGAACTCTGCTATGGCTCCCCTCATTCTGTCTTCCCTCCACTGGTTGAGCTTTCTTTCCCTTGTTTCGTCTCCCTGCCTTACTCGCCTTTGCCATTGTGGTCTGAAATACATTCGATTTAATTCATCAATAATGTGATATCCTGTGCTAACTTCTGAACTTAAACATTTATCATGAATATTATAAAAAAAAGTCACTAGTTAGAAACAAGAAACTCTTAAACCATTTTAGCATTTGATACAATGATACAGCAACTCCCAGTTATTGAAAAAAGTTTGCTCTTTATTTAAAATATCCAAAATAATGCATTATAACAATAACATCATGTAAAGAACTATTACGACCCCTAGCTCGTGGTGGGAAAAGGGAAGGTTTGGCAAACAGAAATTGTGAGGCAAAGCTAAAGGAAAAGGGCTGATGGATGCTGCTCAAATTAAAGAAACAAATAGAACCAAAAGAGGGCTCTCAAAACTAGAGTACTAATAAGGAGACTAAGTAAATCAAAAGCAAAACAAAATCGCTAATCGCTAACTTTTGGTTAGTTCAAAACATAACACAATCAGAACAGCACCCCTTAACCTAGTGTCCCTAAACAGAAGAAATGTCTACAAGTATTGTTAGTGCAATCAGTTATTGAAACTTATGTTCCCTAGCCCAGTCCTATTTATCAAGTGCCTCGTGTACTTCAAACATTCAAGTTAATGCAACATTAACATTTACAAAATTCGGGAGGCACGTCTGGCAAGCTGCTCTACAGCCGCCCGACTGATGAGCTGGCTAAGTCTTATATAGTTTTGCTCCTCAGCTGCAACCTGGGGATTGGTGGAGCTGATGTGGTACTGTACCAATCCAAACGAAGGAGACACGGACAGGAGATGGAAGGTGGAGGGAAGGCACACCTCCTCAGCGTGAGCCAATCAGGTGCAGGGGATCACACAGCCTGCTCAGCATGAAACACACAACTATACACAAAGTTACACTATGAGGCAGGGGTACGGCGGCGGTGGCCGTAACACCCCTCCCCTTAAAATACAAGCCGATAATAGTAATAATAATAATAATCAGAATCCATATTTACCACAACCTGGACAGGGCATCTGCTAGCACGTTATCGGAACCTTTTTTATGTCGTATATTGATGTTGTAGTCCTGCATGATAAGAGCCTACCGCATGAGCCATTGGTTGTGGTTATACATGTGGGACAGGAAAACAATGGGGTTATGATCGGTCAGGACAACAACCAGGAAAGAACTTGAACTGACATATACTTTGAAGTGTTGGAGTGCGAGCAACAAGGGTCTCCTTTTCAAAAGTGGAATAATGGAGCTGGTGCTTGTGAAACTTTCGCGAGAAGCAACACACGGGATGATCAACTCCATCAGCATCCTCCTGCAACAACACAGCACCTGCACCCACCGCACTCGCATCAACCTCTATTTTGAACGGTTTTGAGGGATCGGGAGCGGCGAGCACAGGGGCGTGGCTTAGAAGGGACTTCACCGAAAAGGCATGGGAAACGGCTTATCACATCAATTACATCACACTGTTGCTCGTCTGCCAGGTGAGTTAACTGGGATGGCAACACTTTCAACATCTCAGAGTTTGGTAATCGAGCACTTTGGTGTGAGGAATGACGCATCATCAAATCATCATCTCCTTCGGACGCATTTGGGATTTCTGACACAATCAGCGCAGAACTGCCAGAAACAACGGACGGCGGAGGAATATCGGGCTTTTTTGGACTACTTGCGGGCACAGTATTTGAATGATACAGCTTTAACATATTGACATGGCACACCCGAGTTTTTTGCGTCCTTTCGGGGGTGCCAATGACGTAATCCGTATCACTCAGACGGTCACAGACTTCATAAGGACCGGAAAATTTGGCAGAGAGAGCTGAACCGGGAATAGGTAATAACGCCAAAACTTTCTCACCCCGCTCAAAGTGTCAGGGAAGAGCAAAGCAGTCGAACTGATGTTTCATCGCCGTCTGTGATGAGGAGAGAGACTCTCTTGCAAGGGAGTTGGCATGGTGCAAACGCTCACGGAACTTACTTACATAATCTAAGACGTTGGTTTCAGGAGAAGTTTTGGATGACAGGAATTTGTCTTTTAAGGATTTCAGTGGCCCACGGGGCGTGTGGCCAAAAACGAGCTCGGCGGGACTGAATCCTAAAGATTCTTGAACGGCTTCTCGAACAGTGAACAACACAAACGGAATTCCCTCGTCCCAATTTTTTTTCTGTTTCCAGACAATATTTACGGAGCATGGATTTCAGTGTCTGGTGCCACCGCTCTAGTGCGCCCTGGGATTCGGGGTGGTATGCGCTAGAGACATGTTTCACATTCAGTGTTTCAATGACTTGTTTGAAAAGATTCGACTGGAAATTGGTGCCTTGATCAGTCTGGATTACCCGGGGAAGGCCGAATGTGGAGAAAAACTTTGTTAAAGCTTTCACCATGGAGCTGGCTGTCATTTTGTGTAACGGGACAGCTTCGGGAAAACGAGTGGCGGCGCACATGATGGTGAGTAAATACTGATTTCCACTTTTTGTCCGGGGCAAGGGGCCAACACAGTCTACTATTACCCTCTCAAACGGCTCTCCTATTGCAGGTATAGGATGCAGTGGAGCTGGAGGAATGACTTGATTTGGCTTGCTGGCGATTTGGCAAACATGGCAACAACGACAATACTTGGAAATGTCAGTTTTTAGGCCTGGTCAAAAGAAATGTTTGAGTATGAGTTGGTAGGTTTTTGTTACACCTAAATGTCCCAACCATTGACTTTCATGCGCTACCGATAGAACATGCTGGCGGTACAAGGTGGGGACAACTATCTGATTGACAGAGCTTAAATCAGAATCCACGGCAGCAGGAGACCATTTATGCACCAGGACATCGTTATCAAGGAGATATGCTACTTTTTTAACACTTGCTTTGTTGGCACTCACCACATTGGAGAAACACTTCTTCAGCGTCGGGTCAGCCCTTTGAGCAGCGCACAGACGTTTATGGGTTACCGGGAAAGACATGCCATCAGAAGATGGCACATCTGAGCGGGTGGAGGGCACCAGCTCGGAGGTGGTTTCGTAGGGAGACGCAGCAGCGATCTCTGTCTCATTCTCCATTTTAGCCTCTTCTGAAAAGATTGGCATAAGCACAGTGTCAGATAAAGAAACAACATCATCATGACTCACTCTTCAGATTCACGGAAGGTTGGTACTAAAGCAATGTGCTTACTGATATCAAACGTACTTTGTGGTAAAGTGGTGGATAGGGAAGACATACCTGTACCATCAGCAGATGCAGGCGGTGCGCGTGTCTCCTTCTGAGACAGGAGCTCCAGCTGATGGAGCTTAATGGCTTTGTCAGCCTCAATTTCCAGCTTTCTGAAATCCAGCTGGTACTGCAACTATGCTTGTCTGTTTTGTACCTTTTCCTGGGATTCCATTTGGAGACGGGCAATGCGCACTTTCACTCAAGCCTCGTCTCTGGACCCAGTACTGGTAGGAGAAGGAGAGAGAGGATACACATGAATCACACAACGCAGGTTGAGTAGTGCGGCAGCAGCCGTTTAGTATAAACAAGAACAGGCACGAACACGGGCACAGAGGAAGTGACGCCCGGTAACTATAACAACCACACCGTACATAGCGGAAGTGACGTATGGTCACTATGACAACCACAAACACTACTGCCGATGATTGATTATGCCCAATTGCAATTAGTTCAGCTGCCACAATTTCTTTGTTTGGTTGCTCTTTTTTTTTATAAATTTTAATAAATTAATCTATCATAATTAAAACAACTGGAGACTGAAAACAAACTGATATATGGGTCTGATCACTTTTTTAAAGAATTGACATCATTCCGGACAGGATGTTAGTGTGTCTGTGACTTCCTGTATGGACTGAAGGCTGCTGGAAACTGTCGGGAAACTGTCCGACTTCACCGCGGCTTTTTGTCACCGCCCCCCGCTGTGGCCGCCTGCTCTCGTCTACTTTCCAGGCGAGGCGCAGGTCCTCTCGAACGAGCCTATTATGACAGAGAGCCCATGTGGGCCGGCCCAGTGCTGTAGAATATAACAGAGTCGCAACAACGGAAGTCCAAAATGCTTGTGCGTCACGTGACTCATGTACACTTCGAATAGTTCCCGATCGTTGGCGATCAATTTAAATACCCTAGTCAGAGAGACAAAACTCTGATTTTTTGGTAATTAATGGTAATTAAATGCATCGATTCACAATATTTCCGTAGAACAACATGTGTACTTATATCATTATGTCTTTTCTTTTAAAAAGTAAATTTCGCCAGTATTTAAGGATTAGTGTTAACAGCTAGTTATGTGACATATTTTAGGCTAATGTTACCTTGGTTAAAGAGAGTGTTGCTGTTGTTTATGGCTTTGAATGATTTAAAAAAATATGTTCTAAGTCTTGTATGGTAGCCAAGAGCAATCACATCCCTATATTATTGATTATGTAATAATTGGAATTATTCAATGACTACTGTAATCTCTATGACTTCCAGATAGGACAGAAGACGACCAAGAGGTGACTGTCAATGATTATCAGCTATGGGTCAATGGGATACCAGTGGCAGTAGCTTACAAACATATATGTCGCATTTGTTTTTTTTACTGTGCATTATTTATGGCCATGAATGCATTAAATAAATCTCTTATACACTCCTAAACATGAATAGCATATAAAGCAGTTTGTTTGTGCCCTTTCTTTCATATTGTCCTCTCACAAGTCGCCACCATGGTTTACTGTGCTGCGTGGGGATGCTCCAGCCGCTCAGAGAGAGGCATACGCATGTATGGTTTCCCCACTGATACAGAGAGGAGAAAAAAATGGTTGGCTCAGCTCAGCAGGAGCAATCTCACTGTAAATAAAAAATACAACAACAACAAAATATGTGAGGTAATCACATTCAAAACGCCTGTGTTTGCACTTTTTCCACAAACAAAGACCACATCACTGGGAAGCTTAGACTGATTTATTAAAAACAGGGAGGAGAGAAAGGCTTGCAAAACTCAGGGAGCTGAGACTCAGGATGAGGGCGCTGTGGCACTGCAGGGAGTCTCTAGGCTCGCCCTAATCCCTGTTCTTGTACTGAAAGAGAGGGGAAAAAAAGACAGAGGAGAAAGGGTTAGACATACCTTTCTAGGCTTGAATGGGAAATTTCCTTGAGATATGTGGTGTCAGGACCAAAAAGGGCAAGTTTAGGCTGAGGGCAAATGCCATACCCACCATCTTTGTGCATCGCATGGCAATCAAAAAGAGGAGGGCCCCTGCAACACGGTGCACCCCTGGATCTGTAAACATTGAGGTCATAGCTGCTGATCACAGCTACAGTGTCAACAGTGGCACAGGTATAATTCTGAACTCTTATTAACTCTAGTAATAGTTCTTATGTTGAAGTAATACTTATTTTGAATTCTTAAAAATTAACAGTCCCATGTCTTCTACTTACATCAGTTTAAAAGACTGAGGAAAGAGGTGAGGACACTGAGAGAGGGGAAAGTCTAAGTGAAGAAAGAGAGGATGTGGCTAGTGAGGAGAGAGAGGGAGAGCTGACACTACCCAGTGAGCCAGCAACCAGTCAGCTTACCAATGAGCCAGCAACCAGTCAGCTTACCAATGAGCCAGCAACCAGTCAGCTTACCAATGAGCCAGCAAACAGTCAGCTTACCAGTGAGCCAGCAAACAGTCAGCTTACCAATGAGCCAGCAACCAGTCAGCTTACCAATGAGCCAGCAACCAGTCAGCTTACCAATGAGCCAGCAAACAGTCAGCTTACCAGTGAGCCAGCAACAAGTCAGTTTATCAGCAAGCCAGCAACAAGTCAGCTTACCAGTAAGCCAGCAGCCAGTCAGTTGGACCTATTAAAAAAAATAAAGAAACAAGAAAATATCACCAGAAAAGCAAAGTCAGCACTGAAAAAAATAAGGACGGAAAATGCAGCTCTCAAGAAGGCAGTGGAAATTAGGGACAAAAAATAAAGAAAACTTTTTCAAAAGACCAAATGAAGGCATTAGGAAGACTAACCACAAAAGGGATGAAATGGAGCAATGAGACCGTTAAAAAGGCATTAAAAATCCGCTTTGCTGCTGGTCCACCAGGTTACAAAACCCTGCAAGAATTGCAGATTCCCCTACCAGGAATAAGAACCCAAACACTGCAAAGAAGGATGCAGTGTGTTAAATTTGAGCCTGGTGTGTTAACAGAGGTCTTTGATTTTCTAAAACTGAAGGTAGATGGACTAACCGAGCTTGAAAGGGAGTGTGTGTTGACCCTGGATGAAATGGCAGTTACACCCAGTGTGGAGCTCCACATGCTTACAGGCAAACTGTATGGTGATGTGACGTTACCAGGTCACACAGGAGTAGCCACACATGCTTGTGTGTTTATGTTGGCTGGAAACACAACAAGGTAGGAAGCAAGTAGTGGCATATCATTACAGTAGTAATTCGACAGATGGAGCAGAGTACAGGCCAATAATTATTGAAATTATAAAGAAGGCAGCATCCATCGGGCTACATGTGTTTAATGTCACCACTGACATGGGTAGCCCTAACCGGGCCATGTGGAAATCCTTTGGTGTCGACCACAAGACAACATCAGTGCCACATCCAGCAACACCAGACAGGCAGCTCCATTTCATGCCTGATGTCCCGCGTCTGGTGAAAAATCTAAAACGTGCCTTTGCCCGTGGACAGGTGTTTTGTATTCCACAGGATATTGTAAAAAAAAAAAGAGAACATCCCCACTAATGAGGCTTCAGTGGTCCCTATTAAGGACTTACTGACCTTTCAAGAAGGGATGGCATTAAAAATAGCTCTCCATCTCTCAGCTGCAGCCATTGAGCCAAGTCATTTCGAAAAGATGAAGGTTGGTCCTGCTCTAAATGTATTCAGTAAGGCAACAGGTGCTGGACTGAAATACATGTTGCAGCAAGAAAACCGCCCTCTGACATACATGACCACAGCGTGGCTGCTGGAGCAAGTTGATCATTGGTTTGATCTGATGTCATCTCACCATCCAATCACAGCCTTGAGCAGGATCAAAATGGAGGAGTACAAAAAGGCCATCACCTTCCTCCAGGACTTTGTCCATCTGTTCTGTGGGATGAAGATTGGTGAAAAGGGAGGTTGGAAGCCTGTTCAAACAGAGGTGATAATGGCAACAACATCGATATTGGCCATACAGGAGAAGATGTTGAATCAAGGACACAGGTTTGTGTTGACATCTAGGTTCACACAAGACTGCCTTGAAAATACATTCAGCTGTGTGAGATCTAAAAATCCTGTGCCAACTCCAGTGGAATTCCACCATGCACTGCAAATCATATCTGTGGGGCAGTTCCTCACAACCATCAGGTCAGGGAGCTACCAGGAAGATGACAATACCTTTTTGGCAGACTTCCTGGACACAGTGGAGCAAAATGTCACTCCGTCAGTCAGGGTGGAACAGCTGGTTGTACGCACACTATGAGTTTTGAAATTAAATAATCCCCATAAATTATAACCCCCCACTCGGTTACTGAAAAGGTTTTTATTATGTCTTGGTAGCAGGTTATTTCTTGCTTTAAACATTATTTGTGCAGATTGAAAATCCACAAGATCAAAAATATGTAATAACTTTGACTGTAAGAATAATGAGTGTGATCCGGTTACGCAGCTTTATGAATTATCCGTATTGCTCTTTTTTGGAGAATAGAAAGTGGATACAGTGATGTTTTGTAATTGTTGCCCCAAGCCTCTGCTTTGTAATTTAAATATGGTAAGACTAGTGAACAGTAGAGACTTTGTGATGATTTGTGGCCCAGAAACTGCTTTGCTTTGTTAGAAAGTAAAATGCTTCTCGACAGTTAAGTTTGTACATGTTGGATGTGGGATTTCCAGCTGATTTTCTCATCTATTGTCACCCCAAGGTATTTGATTTCATGCACTATTTCAACGTTTACCTCATCTAAAGTTACCAAATAACATTATTTATTATCATTTGTTCAATGATAATTTGTTTCTATCAAACCACATTTTTGACTTACACATTTCTCTACTGATATCCTTCAATAGTTCAAATTCTCTCCAGGGCAGAAAATATCTGTATCATCAGCAAACAATACCTCAAAACATTGGATAATTTGCATGTCATTAACATAAAAGACAAACAATTTAGGGCCTGGGGGATGGCAAAAGTAATGTCCAAACATGATGAGAACTCTCCCAACTTCACAAAATTGTTGTCCTTTACTAAAATAATTTTTAACCCAATATAGTACTACCCTCCTGATGCCATATTGTTCCCATTTATTAATCAATATGTGATGGTTGATTGTATTAAAGACATTTTTAAGATCGATAAATACCCCAGCAGCATATCTTTTGTGAGCAACAGAGTTTGTCATTTCTTCAGTTGATTCTATTAATGTGAGTATTGTTGATCTGTTTGATCTGAATCCACGTTGACTGTCAGTGAGGGAAAATTGTGCTTTTCTATGAATTTGTCTATCATTTACGAGTTTTTCTAGAATTTTGGAGAATTGTGGAAGTAAAGAGACAGGTCTGTAATTTGTGGAGTTGTGTTTGTTCCAAGTTTTGTACAGCAGAATGTTTTGTTTGTTTTTTTAAAGATTTTTTTTTTAGGCATTTTTGCCTTTATAGATTGGATAGCTAAGCGTGAAGGGGGGAGAGAGAGGGAGAGTACAATTTTTAGATAGGAATTGTGCAAATTTGCAGTCTTTTTTCAGCATTGGCAGTATAAAAACAAAATCGGGGAGTGCGGAAAATTGCCGCCTACCTACTTTTGTTTAAACAGAATGTGCCTTTTTCGGGGCAATGGGGGGCGTGAGCAAGTAACAAAACGTGTAGCTCAGCGTGTGGTGTAAACAGTGACGTGGGAGGGAAGCCGCGGCTGGTCAGGCGGCGATAGTCAGGCGGCGATTCTCTCGTAAATTGGCCCGTCCTTCACCGTCCCCGTCATCTGACGGTTAATGGCCTCTTCGTTTGCGAGGACAAGGAGGGCGCGCTATTCCTTGTCTTCTCAGTTGCTCATCTTTACAGTGTCTGCCAGGTTTACATTTCCCTCTTGCTACTAGCTGCTCGCTAATTCCTGCTATCAGCTGTTTCCTGTTTATCCACCGCCAGTGGCTCGCACGTGCGGCGTCATCAACAGCTCCTCCCACAAGTCATCAACAGCCCCTCCTGTTGCGGAAGGCTGCCTCGGTCTGTTTAAACTAAAAGGGTTCCACCAATATGTCTACCCTACGAGGCGGAAAATTGGGCGTACCCGGAGAAAATCCATGCTGTCACAGGGAGAACATGCAAACTCCTCACAGAAGGGCTCCCTCCTGGGACCGAACCAGGAACCCTCTTGCTGTGAAGCGACAGTGCTAACCACCACACCACCCATTATCATTATTATTATTATTAATGAAATACTTTTTTATAATAGTACTGTTTAGTATATCCCAGATTCGTCTTATATTGTTTGTGTTATTATTTAGTGCTCATTTTTATTATTATTATTTATTGCTGTTTCTTGTATTTTTTGTACTTTTTTTGCATGCCTATTTTTTAAAGTTTTTTAAATACTGAAATCTTTAATCTGACTCTTTCCCTTGACTGCTGTAACACTGGAATTTCTCAATTGTGGGATCAATAAAGGTGTATCTTATCTTAATTTCTTATAGAAATCTTACTTGCTTGATCTTATAACATTAGTTTTTAGTTTTTATATTTTTTATATTTATTTTCTGCCTCATTAATTCTGTGGTTTATAAAATCTCTGTAAAGTGTATTTTTCTTTTTGCAGGCATTTTGTAATCCCTTGGTGATCCATAGACAATATGTATATTTTAGTTTTCTGCTATGTTGTTTGAGTGGAGAATTTTTATCATATAACGACCTGAATATTCCTAAGAATGTTTTGTATGCACTGTCAATGTCTTTTTCTTGTTATATCATATCCCAATTTTGTGACAGTAAATCATTCTTTAGTGCATATATTGATTAGTCTGACCTCACTTGTCTGTATTCTGTTTTTATGTCTGGTTGATAATTCTTGAAGTTGCTATGATACATTGTAAAAACTGGTGGGTGATCACTAATGTGACCTATTAATAATCTGCTTACTGTTTTGTTTTCAATGTCATTGGTGAAAATATTATCTATTAGAGTGGGACAATGTGATGTTATTCTGCTGGTTCTGGTGTTTTTTTATATAGGCTCATACTGTACATTGTATTGATGAATTAATCTATCATTTTGTGCTTAAACAGGACAATATTGAAGTCTCTGCAAATGAAAATTGCTTTGTGACTCATTTTCGAAAATGTATTCTCCATCCATTCATTAAATACTTAAATACTAGAGCCTGGTGCTCTATATGTACAATATAATGAAACAATAATTAATCCATATCCATCATAATTGTACGATGGATAAACATAAGACTTGACTACTACCTGCAAAAAAAAGTCCCACATTTACCAGCCTCAACATTAAAGTGATTAACACATGAATGCATCAGTAGTTTTATTTGATCTGAAATGGACCTTTCTGAATGATGAGAAGCTTACTTTTACTTTTTGTTACTCTTGTACTTTTACCTGAGGAAAAGATGTGAGTACTTCCACCGGCACTGCAGCCCTTTGTCAAATCAGTCCATTAGCTCGATGCTAACACATAATAGGAATTACCAGTAAGGCACTACAGAAAATAAGCATCCCGATAATATTATCCTTACAAATTATGCATTTTTTCAAATGCTTAACAGAAAAAGAAATATGAGCTCATAAATTCCCCATGCTCACTGGAAACGAACTAATAGCATCTGACTTCTGTCCTTGTGTCCACTTGTAATTGTTAAAGATGAGAGTGCTATATGGCTTTGTGTTAGTCATGTTATATACAGAAAATGAATTAATATGATTTTACATGAAATGGAGTTGAATGGTAATAGTGCTTGCAGCATTACAAGGCTATCTGGGCATTGTTGGTCATCACCGGAAATTATATGAAAATAGTTAAAAAAACAAAACAAAAAAAACAACATAAAAATCAAAGAGGCGTATCCAATAACTATATGAAAGGACAGCTATTTTCATAGACACATCGCTTCGTACTTGAAGCGCTGCCCACTGCTGTGTCTACCGCGCCAGAAATTACTTTCACAGTGTGATTGGCTCCTTCTCTCTCACCAGACATCATACAACTCACACGATTGGATCACAGATGCGGTTCTGGCGCGTGGTTGCAATTCCTGATCTCCGATTGGCCGGAAACATGCAAGACTTGGTAGCGCCGCATGTTGTCTGAGCTGCGATTGGACAGGAAACCAGGTGCTTTTGTGCAGGGTGTACGCTGCCCAGTCATGGTCTTATAAAAATACAATACTGCCGGGCTGTTAGAGACTGGTGAGCCGGATACAAGTAGCCTACCAACGAGGTAGTGACTCTTACCATATCTAGAGTAAACTTCACACAGGTAAGAAGCCTCGTGTATCATCTGCAACTTCATATTTTTAATCCATAAGAAAGCACATAAGAAAATGTCATGGCATTTGTGTTTCTCTCTGTGTTCGAATCGTCTGTTTAGAAGAAGCCTGTTATCACGGGTGTCTTTGTGAAATCTTAATTCACACATAAATGTTAACTCACACAGCTACCACTTTTCTAACACAGTCGTTTTGCAAATGTGAGACACAAGCCAGCCTGTGTTAAATTAAGCTGCTGTTTGTGTATTCTACCCCCATGAGTTGGAAACAAGGACGCCGGTCCGTCAGCCATTTGGTCCGGGTTGTTATGTAGCTGGCTGAAATCATCTTGCTGTTTCTATGTATCCTAGCGAATTCGGTGTCCTGAGAAGGGATTTTGTCCAACTAAACTCTTTTAAACCCATGCCCACGTACTATTTTTGGCAACAAACAAGTCGTTTCTTACGTAATTGACGCTTCAATGCGATAAAGTCTAACGGGTTAAAGGTTGGTCGTACACGACTCAATTGCAGGAAATCCCGTTACCCTTTTACCCACTTTCGTCCGTATCTTGTCCCATGCACAAACTTTATGTAGCTGTTTAGGTAGGTATAATAAGCAATACAAGCTAAGAGCTACCTAGGTGTCAATCTTGAGACATAAGCCAGCTACCGTTGGCAACTTTCTGTGTAGTTTGTTGTCTTTTTTCCCGTCAACCTTAGCTAGTGGCGTGTAACGTACAACGAGACCGGGCGTTTAGTTGATGATAGTTTGGTAACGTTACACGTAATAGTGTGTCAACCACTGCAGTGGCTGTCTTACAACTAGTTAAATTATCTTTAAATAACGTACCAGTTGGTCAGTATTCTCAATAACCTTGCCAGATAGCTAACCCTACTTTAGCTTAATAACGTAAGCTGTAAGAGCTCCACGCTAACATTGGAACAACAACGCGAGCTCAGTGTCTCATAATGTTACCCAATGTCAGATGTTGCTTTGAAGCTCCAGTTTTGGTAGCTTGGTTTCAATTTACAGAGAAGTTATCGAACTGTAGTCTTCTGGAAACATGTTAAAGTGGCGGAAAAGCTAATTTGTGTGAGGGTGCTCCATGTTCTAAAATGGCTTGTGCTCTGTGATGGTGTTTAACGTTAGCATGAACTTACTGGATGGTACTAGTATTATTCAGACAAAGTATGATGCACCATGATCCACTTAATTTTATGACAGTTAAGGTTTTGGGAGATGTGGGCTGTGCATGTGTAGCGCTCTGTGTGTGTGTGTGTGTGTGTGTGTGTGTGTGTGTGTGAGTGATATATCTGCTGGCCTATTTATTCATTCATTCCAACATAAGCAGTAAGGAGGCATCGCAGGCATTTGGTTAATTGCTATAGTAATCCCAACAAGTAAAACACACAAATTATTTATCAGTTTATTAAAATACTGAACATGAAACCTCTTCTTAACCCATACAGGATGCCAGGATCAGCCCCAATCAGTTGTTTGGGCCCATGGCCCAAAGATGTGGGTATCATTGCCATGGAACTATACTTCCCGTCCCAGTATGTGGACCAGGCTGAGCTGGAGCAATTAGACTGTGTGCCAGCTGGTAAATACACTGTGGGCCTGGGCCAAGCTCGCATGGGCTTCTGTTCAGATCGCGAGGACATCAACTCTTTGTGCCTCACAGTGGTCCAGAGGCTGATGGAGAGGAATGACCTCTCTTATGACAGTGTGGGTCGACTGGAGGTCGGCACTGAGACCATCATTGACAAGTCCAAATCTGTCAAGACAGTTCTCATGCAGCTGTTTGAGGACTCTGGCAATACAGATGTGGAGGGCATTGACACTACAAATGCCTGCTACGGAGGTACCGCTGCACTCTTCAATGCTGTCAACTGGGTGGAGTCCAGCTCATGGGATGGTGAGTGAACAAAGTTGTGTAATGTTGATGTCTTTTCAGTATTACATAGTTTGCAGCTGTGGCTCTGGAGGCAGAGTGTAGAGAAGACGCTTTTGTACATAAAAAAATCCTGCCATTCCCCTTCTGCTCATGTTTCATTTCTGCAGGGCGTTATGCTTTGGTTGTTGCCGGTGACATTGCTGTCTACGCCACAGGAAGTGCCCGGCCAACAGGGGGTGCAGGTG
Source organism: Epinephelus lanceolatus (assembly GCF_041903045.1). NCBI lineage: Eukaryota > Metazoa > Chordata > Actinopteri > Perciformes > Serranidae > Epinephelus > Epinephelus lanceolatus. Next base: position 3,337,888 of record NC_135752.1, read on the forward strand.
CAGTGGCCATGTTGGTTGGGCCTAATGCTCCTCTGGCCTTTGAACGAGGTCAGTGAAGTGGTAACTGTTGTTGTGCACAATTAGTCAGGCAGCACACTTAAGTGACTGACATACTATCATATTAAGCTGATCCCATCATTCAAATGTTTACTCATTACTTAACTTTTGTAGCAGGTCACTGATTTAATTTTCTTGGCTGTTCAGTACAGAGACTAATGTCGTTAGGTACTTAGAAGGAACCTGTTGATAAGAGCCAGGCTCTCTGTAGTCTTCTGTAATTTTCTTTTCCTTGACAGTTGAGTGACTTTTACAGTGTGCACAGGTTAGATAAGTTATTGTTTGTGTTTATTTTACACTGAAATACAAAAACCTAGCTCTGTTATCCAGGAAGAGTTTATTAAAAGCAATACTTATAGGTGAGCATAAGACAAAAATTAATCAGTGAAAAGATGTTTTAAAGTTTAGCTAGCTTGGTGTAGACTGTGCAGTCATTTATAGATAGGAGTTATACATACAAAGGGGTTGAACTGAGGAGCCATCTGCTGTGACTGTGGTGCAGGTCTGCGAGGAACCCATATGCAGCATGCATATGACTTCTACAAGCCAGACCTGGTGTCAGAGTATCCTGTGGTCGATGGCAAGCTGTCAATAGAGTGCTATCTAAGTGCCTTGGACCGCTGCTACTCTGTGTATCGCAACAAGATCCATGCACAGTGGCAAAGAGGTGGGTTGAACTGTTGTCTGTAACCAATATAGACTGATCCTCCCAACTTATCGAAGTATATATGTAAGAAATAGTACAACACCAGGAGCCAAAGTTAGCCATCATCAGAGTACAGCTTTGAATTAAGCACCTGGACAGGAAAGATGTGCCTGTGTTTTGCATGCTTATCTTACAAAAGCCCCGTTTCCACCATGCAGTACGGTTCAGTTCAGTTCATACACATTTCTTCCATTGTGAAACGTTTTGGATGGTGCCAATGGAACTGTTCCGAAAAAACAATATTAGTGGATGATCACTCTTGCTCAGGGCTGAGTTGTGGCTGGTTATGGAACTTATGTAACTTCTGTTAACTTCTGAACCCACTGTTCATGCAGTGTCTTATATTAGTAAACTATAGCTATAAAATAAAAGGATGTTTTGCAGCCTCTAGCACGGTGAGTGCATCTTCAAGCACTTAAAAATATATATGTATATATCAACTGGATTATGTGAACTGCATATATTCTAAACCTCACTTGGAGAAAAAAAATAGGTTATGGAGTGTCGTTCCTGTGGGCTACAGCAACACCAAACCCCTGCGCTTGCCTGAGAAGGACTAAATACAAAGACCTGGTATTTTTAAATATCCCATCGAGAGAGACTCTCACTGCAGCCTGTTCTATTTTGTTCTGAAAATGTTAGCATGCAACCCTGTTCTGTGGATAAATGAGGTGCAGACTTCCCTCTGTGTCACTGGTGATGAGGAAATACAGCCAGTGCTGGACAGAGCAGTGAGTGACAACAACCCCGCCCACATTTAGCAGTACTATTTGCAATGGAAACGTTAAACAGACCTAGGGTCTAGGTACCATGTCTGAAAGGTTACTTTTGGTTCCAAAGGTACTATACCGAAAGTGTTTGGTGGAGACGGGGCTAAAGTGACTCATTCAGTCTCATTACTGCCCCATGTAATTATTCATCTGAAGACCTTTTTTTAAAACTCCTACAAATGCCATTCTAATGTTCCAGCAGAAAACCCCATTACAATTGCTACATAATAAGAGTAGTTGTAATATTACAATTGACAGTTAGAGTGTGATGCTTATTCTTTACCTGTTGTATTTTTTAGTCAAAGTATGTTTGTGTTGGAAAGGTGTTGTTACTGTCATGCATATGGACAAGAGTGTAGTGGAGGGACTGGTCAGATAATAGCCTGATTACAGTAGCTAAGAGGGTTTAGGACATTACCTGCTTGGTATGCTAATAAGTTTACCTCAGTTCAGTGACCATGAAGTAGTTTAATGAGATGAGCCTTAAACCTGACATGTCAACATGTACAACATCTGAGAACACGGGGCTATTAAAGACAGATTAGGAACCATTCACAAGCAGCACAACATTTTCACCTCTACTCTTGTGCTTTGGCAGCGCAAAGACACTATACACCAGCTCTGTTATGTTCCTGACTTTAGCCCTATTTGGACGGGATTAGTTTTACATAGGTACTTGGGGTAAAGTAATAATTACCAGAGATTTTAGTCCCGTCCGAATGTGCCATGTCAGTAATCATTACCGCACGATGTCAGTAAAGATTACCGCGACTTTTACCTTCTGTAAAAGGGTCCAGGACAATTACCTCAGGTAATACTAATCCCGCGCGAATAGACCAGCAGTAAATATGTGTGTTAGGACTGTCAAAAAAAAAAAAAATCGAAGTTAAAAATATATTCAAAAATATATATATTTTTTTTATAAGTTCGAACCTAAATTTGATAATTTGAATATCATTAATAATTAATAATTAATGAATACTATCAATAATGTTGTATATCACGGCGAATCCTGTTCGGGATGCAGAGGGAGGGAGAGTCGCCGACGGAGGAGCCCGCTGCACCAACACCACCCACTGCGCTGTCTGCGATGTGTAACCCGTTGGGGGAGACATACAGGGAGAGTGTTGCACCTGCTGCCTCCCTGCCTACCCTTTTTGAAGAAGAGATGAAACGTTACCAGAATGAGACACCTCCACGAGCCGACAGGGATCCACTCTTGTGGTGGAAAATTATGCACTGAAGTATCCAAACATTGCTCAGATAGCGAGGCAGAAGTTGATCATACCTGGCACTTCAGTGAGGTCAGAACAGGTGTTTTCATCCGAGTGTCACGTTCATATTGCGTCAGCAATAAGCATTTTATTTTTTGTGGGGTTTTTTTGTTAAAAAAAAAAAAAAAAAAATACTAATACTACTACTAATAATAATAATACATTCTATTATTATTCAAACTCTACTAAATTAATTTGAAAATATTCGAACTCAATTTCATGGTGCTTTTGACAGTCCTATCATACGCACATGACAGCAGGAGGGGATGGCGGTGCGTGAATGGATTTACCCCTCCCACTTGTAGTAGTAGTAGTAGTAGTAGTAGTAGTAGTTTTACTGATATTTCTTATCCCATGCGAATCGGCCATTAATATTACTGACGTCCTGTGGTAAAGTGACCTTACCCCACGTGGCCAGGTAAAACTAATCCCGTCTGAATAGTGCTTTTGACATGAGCTTTGTCATGTTGGGAATTTCTATCTAGCGCCGCATGCATGGTGAAGAGGTGGGAGGAGAGGTGCAACAAGATAAGAGTTGTATTCAGATAAAGCATAGTAAGGTGAATTGTTGGCATTTGGGTGAAAACTGTTCCCATTACTCTTTGCAGCTACACCATTGTAATGGAAGTCACTGTATTAGACCAAGCAAGGCAAGTAACATAGATTTAAAACAGGAAACAGTGTTTTCTAGGCTGACGTGGTCTAATCATTCTTCTTTTTGACAGAGGGCTCAGAGAAGCGTTTCAGCTTGGATGACTTTGGCTATCTAGTCTTCCATTCCCCATACTGCAAGCTGGTCCAGAAGTCATTGGCTAGACTGATGTTGAATGACTTTCTGAGCCACCCCTGCCCCAACACTGAGACGGGACCCTTCACAGGCCTTGATGCCTTCAGGTACACTCAGTAAATAAAACAGAGCCTGTTTATACCTGGTATTAACATGCGTCTTGGGTGATCAGTTGACAGTTCTAAATACAAGTGTAAATGACCACCAAGATGCATTGTGATCAGATTTTAGAGGAGGTCTGGGCCACATATAGTCAAATTCTTTCAGCAATGTGAATGCTAATTTGTTCGGGGCCACATTGAACAGTGCTCCACTGGATAAGAAAACTTTTGGTGGTGCAGTTGCACAGACACAGTTCAACAGTTGAACATCTGCCTGGTTATCACCAGCTAACTGCCGCAGCGACTATTAAACAGTCCCAACAGACTCTCACATTGAAAATGGCTTAACTCTGTTTTTAAACTCATTATTGACCGCATTAGTCTCCCAGCAGCACTTGTTTCATGATAAAGTAGAACAGCGTTCTACTTAGACTTATATCTTTTCTTTATTAGAAGGCCATATTTTAGCCTTGCAGGTGTTGCATACTGCAAACTTGTTATCCTCCTCAGACACTTTAATAAAATGCGGCCAACATAGTCTAGGTTGCCCGTACGAAAGCCCTTTCTGATGATACCAAACACATCATTGTGCTGTCATCCCATCACGCTGTAAATACAGATCAATTGTCTACGATATTAAAAACCTGAAGAATTTCTTCACAATCCATTTTACAGATCTTGTTATCAGTCACTTCATATAGTGAGAAATAATATTACTACTATTCTTCTATTATCTTAGATGTAAATATTGCATGTTTCTTGCAAATAAAACACATTTTTGACATTTTTGATTTTTGACTCACTTTGGATGAGTCAATGGAATTTCTTGCAGTAATGAAAAAATACTGGCAATCATGTCCACCTGGCACAAACCACATGTTTTGGACAACTGAAGTGACTGAGAATGTCCCACCATCATGGTTCTTATATTGCCAGATTCCAGAGAGTCTCCCCTCGTCATCAGAGTTGGGCAAGGGTTACTTTAAAAGTAATCAAAGTACTTTACTACGTTACTTTTTTTTAAAGTAACCAGTTTCTTTACTGCGTTACTCCCTTAGTAAAGTAACTCAAGTACTTTTAAAGTGCTTCCAACGTTACTCCCTGAGAAAAGTAACTCAAACACTTTTAAAGTACTTTTGAGTATTCTACATTTCCTATTGGGCAATGGACCACAGGGTGCAAAGCCCACATTATTTTGTCTCCAAAATTAAAGTTATGGACCACTTGCCCTTCACTGAGATCCAGTTCTCCCATCACAGCCATCACTTTGACCAGTAGAAACACAGAACGATCTGCTGCCGTAGACAACTGTATGACAACAACACCCCAGCATTTTAAATATTTCCTCTAGGGATGTTACCACACAGAGTAAAAGGGGGAAATGATAGTGTGAAACAGCAGACGCACTTTATCAACATCAACATAGACAGAGGCAGAGGCTCCCAGCTTCATTTGAAAGAGATTACAGTATAGACGGTCCGTTATTTATTAATCCCTCTGTGTTTTTATATTTTTACTTTTTATCAGCTCCCGTTGTCTTTATAAAGTTAACATATTGCGCCGTCATTTCAAACTCAACACTTCCTGAATTTCTTTCAGATTAAAAGCCCCTCATAACCTCGGCTGAGAAAATCCCTCCATTTTCTAAATACTTCAAATGTAGCTCCTGCCATCTGCTGACGCTTTTAGGTGACTACAACAACATTTCGGCTGGCACATGAACAGACACAGTGACTGAAATAATAGTAAAAGTAATAAAAATAGGACAAGAATAACCTGATGACATCACACACGTCGTGAAAGACTACCGGGGATAATTGGTGAGTACCATCGTGTAGTGTGTCATGTCTGTCGGCCAAGTCACGGCACGATTTTATGACTCCACAATTGTGTAATGTGACATGGTGACTTTCAGAACAGGCAGAAAAGTCATGTAGTACTAGTGTGTACCAGGCATAATGCAAGTCTTGAGTCTGACCTGTCTGTCAGCGAGTCCTCCTCCACCTTTTTTTAGACTCTACCATAGACAACGGCAGCATTTCTTCTCCCTGTAGCTAGTCACAAGCTTCATGACTTCTTTCGGACTGATAGGTTTAACGTTATCTCCGTTATTAGAACCAAAAGACAGCCGTTGCTGTTTCGGAGCTGAAGGACCAGCGTTCTAAAAGTAACGGAAGTAACTGATGTCTTGTTTGAAAATGTACTCAAGTATTTGATTACTCAAACAGCAAACTAACGCATTAGCTTACTTGTTACTGCAAAAAGTAATCAAAGTACTCTAATGTGTTATTTTGTAATGTGTTATACCCAACTCTGCTCTTCATATATGGCAAAATATGTCTACTTCCAACTTGCTATGGTGAGATACATGTAAAAATGTAAGAATTTCGTAACACAGATTGTTTTTTTTTCATCGATATAAAACTTAATATAAAATACAGGCACATAGGAGGATATGTAATGATGGCAAATCTGTATAGCCCAGATAGTCCTGAAAAAAGCAAGATACAGCATGTGTATGTAGCCTGTATAATGACTGTGACATGAGCTTCAAAGTAGAGGCAGTAAAAATACCCCAAAAAAGGCCTAGGGCCCAAAGGGTTAACAGACGTTGTTGAGTTCTGCTGGAAGAAGCACTAATGTTAGATAATCGGCTCGTTCGAGATGAACTGCACCTCGCCTGGAAAGTAGACGAGAGCAGGCGGCTGCAGCAGGAGGCGGTGACAAAAGGCCGCGGTGAAATCGAACAGTTTCCCGACAGTTTCCAGCAGCCTTCAGTCCGTGCAGGAAGTCACAGACACACTTACGTCCTGTCTGGAATTATGTCAATTCATTTAAAAAAGTGATCAGACCCATATATCAGTTTGTTTTCAGTCTCCAGTTGTTTCAATTATGATAGTTTGATTTCTTAAAATGCTTTACTGGTGATCTGTAATTTATGTTCATGGTTTAACCTCCATTTTACATGAATTCTCCTGTAAATCAGCATCGTATCAGTTTGACATGTCCCCTCAACTACACAGGCTGAATAAACTGTGCTTGACTATAAGGTTCATATTTTCAGAGGAAAAAAAATTCAAGATAACAGCTTTCATTAAAGATGAGTCAGATACAGTCAGGGCTTCACATCTGTACAGATGTAATTTTAAGAATCCTCACATCTCATTGACCACAAGTCCCTGTGTTGCTAAATACTTCAATAATTAAAAAAGCCCAGTGTTAATATACAGTAGACTCTGTATAGTTTATGATGAATGTAGGCCTATTTAGTCTCTGACAACTAAACTTCAACATCAGTCATACAATATGTTTTCTGTTCACAGAATCAACCTTCAAATCAGACAAATAAAATTTTAATCTCTAAAATTCAACAAAAATGAATAGTTTATCTAAAACGTCATGTTTTTGAGTCTACATCCAAACCAATCAGCTGTTTAATCGGGTGAGAGCCAGGCGGTGCAGTCGGTGGAGAGCAACTGCAGTGCCTGGCACTAAAAACTGCGGCTGCCTCACTCTTGCTGTTTTATCGCCGTCCACTTTTGTAATACGTCAGAGCAAGTCGGAATGAAGTTGGACACAAAACTAACTGGCATGCATTGTGCGCCAATTGCCATTTATCAAATCTGCGCAGGCCTGGCTCATCTTGGACGAGCCTAATTTCAGCTATCATAGCTAAGTGCCTTTCTCTGTGAAAATACGTCACAGAGACAGACTTAACTTGCTTGCTGTGTGGGAGCTCCAGATGAACTCATGAAAGCCTTTGCTGTAGATGTGTTGTAGTACCAGAGGGTTACTGTTGTACCAGAAAGGAGAAAAACAAAGAAAAGGAGAGAACAGCCCTTTCCATTCCTGACAGGAGAGGAGGGTGAAGAGAGAGGAGTGAGAGGGGATAAATTAGGCACACCTGTGAGCTGGGGGAAGGGGGAAATCAATCAACAAGCTGCATGAAGGAGAACAAAGAGGAGTGAGAGTGTCTCTAGGAGAAGAAATTAAAAGTTTACTTAAATTACTTTGCTCACCTTAAAGGGAGAAACAATAAGCTAAAAGTAAGGTGAGCAGTAGTTAAAAAAAGGATTTGCTGGACCGCCTTAACATTCTGGATAAGAAAGCTCCTTAAAGGAGTGTGCTGATCCTTGGAGCAGGTGGGATAAAAGGACTCTTATCTAATTCTGTAACCTGTTTGGATGCACTGGTGGACTTCTTTGCAGTGGCCATCCGATAAGTTCTCTTACACTGCCCTCTCCTTGCTTCTTCCTAATTCACAGTACTCCTTTTTCGCCATACCTCTCTCCTACACACACACACATGCACTCACTCTTCCTAAACTGAACTGAATGAAATTGAATACATCCCTACACACTCACACACACGTACTCTCACAGGGTCCTCCTTGCATTGATTTATTTAAAGGACCTTTAAATTTTATTTGGACTGGTATTGGTTTCTGGATTTTTATTTATTTATTTTTTTATTAATAGGAAATTTGTGTGTGAAATCTTGTCTTTGATTATTAACCTTAATTAATTCATTTGAGTCTGTTTTTGGGTTGAATATAACAAGGTTAAATTCAAGAATGAAACAATGATTTGTGCCATCTGGGCTAATTCCCCATCTAATTTAAGATAATAATTAAAAGACTTGACAGTGTAGGATTGTATTTCTTCTCCTGTCTTGCACCCAACATATACACTATTTAATTGGGGATAAGTATATGCTACACTGCAGTCAAGCCAGCCACTGTTTGAATTATGATGTGTGTATTATCATGCAGTTTAGGTACCAGTGCTAGTAACAGCCAAAAAGGACGAAGAAAGACATTTCAGATATCATCTCTGGCATCTTGTATACTCAATAAAAACGTTCTTTTACACATCATATATTAAATAAATCTTATTTAATCTGTGATGTCACGAAAGAAGGCCTAATATTACAAAACTGTGTCCACATTAGGTTTGCTTAGTAGGCGCAATGGATTTCTGCTCACATGACCAAATAAAATGTCACGTACCTTTTTATAGTACATTACTGTACAAAGAGACACACCTCAAAGGACTTTTTAACACTGTGACAGTTCCACATATTCAAATATATATATATATATATATATATATATATAATCTCTTTATGACTACATATCTTGTGGATCCAAGTGGATTAAAACAGTGCCAGAAATCATGTAGTGGTATGGTAAAATATGGTAATGCTAGAGGCTTTTCGAGTGGACTAAGGCTCTAGAAGAGTGATATTTTCTCCTCGGGATGCAGATTGTATGTATATCAACCTCACTTCAACACCAACACAGTGACAGAAAAGTTGAAACTGAACACCACTGTCAGGGAAAAGTAATTGACACAGAAAAGAGTGACATGAAGAATAAATCCAAAGATTGTCTTGAAGAAAACACATAAAAATGCAAAATATCTAAAAAATAAAAAAAATCAATAATTTTTAACCCATTTGTTTTATTTTTCAGTGGAACTTTTTTCAGTGACAATACAACTTTTTCCCAATACAAGTGTTACAATGTCGAAGTGTCCTTTTTTAGTTCTGGTCTTGTTTTCAATGCCAAATTTGATTTTAGATCCCAAAATTTCACTGTCCCAGCTCTACGCTGCTTGAGCTCACTTCATGAAATCATGAGTCAGTCAACTGTAGTGACTCTAGACTGCCGATAGGTGATCTGATTGCCAAGGGGTGGCAGGGTGGAGAGAATTATGTGACAGCATGCATGCCAGTGAAATGCCAGCGTGGGCAACTTTGAGTGACTAAGAAAAACGTAACATCTATCTTTAATGCCAGTTTCACACAGGACTTGGAAGCATCACGCAAGAGCTACAAAGCACGCTGTTTTTCCGCTAACTTTCAGTGCCTATGTTAAGAAACTGGGCTGTTCACACTGTATGCACCAAGTTCCCCTGCTGGCTCGCTATCCGAGTGATAGTTTTAACGTCTGGTCTGTTTTCTCTTTGAGACATTAGCAGATCTGACAAGAAAACACACTGGTAATCCGAGTGATACAAGGGATATGTTAAATATATGACAAATGATCGGATTCTTATAAATGATAAAATATGCATTCGATGCTTACTTATTCCACATATGGACAGAGAGCAAGAGAGATGAGCAGACACACACACAAGCAGACAGAAAAAGAGCCCAACATGTGATTAGAAAGAGCAGAGGAGCAGAATCGCGCACTCACTGGCATGGAGAAATGCGCTTCTGGTGTGTGTGACCAGACAATCACTTGAGCAGCAGTTGATATATTGGGGCACTTCTGTGTTTGGTGAAAACATGGCATAACCTCTCCATTTAAGTGTGCAGTTGTCCATTTTAAGTTTATTCTGGATTTCTGACAGCAAGTAATAAAGTAACTTGTTATCCGGATTTGATTAATATTGTGGCGCATGGTCAAGCCATTATTACTGTTTATGGGGGACTGAACACTTTTCTGATGTTTAACCTTTTCATTACCTTAATAATAACATTCTTATGCCCGGGCCACACTTCCTGCTTGAGCAGGGTGTGTGCATCCCAGTACCTCTACTTTTGTTTTTGTTTTGTTTTTTGGTATGGCCTGAAATAACTGTAGACATTCACTGTACTCACTCAACAAAAGTAACTTCTTTACTAACAAGTTAGCACAAGTACAATTCAGTTATTCGATGATAACACTTTGGTTGCTAATCACACATTTGTTTAATGCAGAGATGTACAGCCAGAACAGACCTTCTTTGACCGGGATGTGGAGAAGGCCTTCATGAAGGCCAGTGCAGATCTGTTTGAGAAGAAGACCAAGCCCTCCCTGCTGATCTCCAACCAGAATGGAAACATGTACACCCCCTCTGTCTATGGCTGCCTGGCATCACTCATTTCACAGTACGTCTCAGTAGTTGGGATTCCATCCAGATGTAGTGCGAATGTTCTGTGTGTGTGTGTGTGTGTGTGTGTGTGTGTCCTCCAGAAGCGTGTATTTCAATATTATTGGTGAGATCTTCACACAACAGTAATTTATTACTGGAGTTTGTTGTAGATTAACAGAAGTCACTGCAAGCTAACCACTTTTGATCTGCAAAATTACTACTCTAAATCTTGGCATGGCTGATTAAAATAGTTGAAAAATCTTGGTGTTGTAGTATATAAGGAAAGTATTTGCTGCCTGTGTTGTAGACACACACCTTCACAGATAGCAGGAGAGAGGATTGGCGTTTTCTCCTATGGTTCAGGATTTGCTGCTACTCTGTATTCTCTCAGAGTTACTCAAGACCACACACCCGGTAAGTCAACAATGGTTCAATTCAGTTGTGTGATGTGGATGAAATTAGAATGTATACTCATTATAAAATTTTAGAGACGAATAATAGTGTGTTTTTCCATGTGATTTGTTGACTGTTTGTTTCAGGATCTGGTCTGGACAAACTTGTTTCCAGCCTAAGTGACCTGAAGGTCAGACTGGACTCAAGGAAGAAGGTGTCACCTGCTGTCTTCTCTGAGAACATGAAGCTGAGAGAGGAGACACATCACTTAGGTATGACTCTGCTGTCACTGCTGCTCATGTCTGATTCTGCCAGTCTAATTGGTTATTTACACTGACAATTGCAAGTCTGTCAGAAATTAGAAGGGGATTAAGCTGTCTGGGTGCTATTTTTTTTTTAAACACATTAAAGTTTTTTGGGGTGCATAGTCGAGTAAGGGATAATGCCTGATGAGGTGTCCATTATCAGGCTGATGTGGAGGCATAAACCATCTGATGCACAGTTTCCAAAGAAAAAAAAAATAGAACATTCATTTATACTTTAATATTTTTGCAATTCAATTTTATTTATAAAGCCCAATATCATAAATCACAATTAGCCTCAGAGGGCTTTACAGCATACGACATCCCTCTGTCCTTTAGACCCTTGTAGGGGGAAAAAGAAATTGTAGAAACCTCCGGAAGAGCAACTGAGGAGGGATCCCTCTTCCAGGACAGACAGGCGTGCAATAGATGTCGTACATAACAGATCAACACAATAAAGTTGCTGTAATCCATATGACAAAGTGATACATAGGGAGAGGGAGGGACAGAGAGAGAAATTGACAGAGAGACTGAGATGCAGGGCAGACAGTAATGACAATAGCTACAATAACATTAATTTTAGTAATAATATTACAATAATGATAAAAGTAATTGTGGTAGCATATGTTGTAAGTAGGGCTGGGCGGTATGACCTAAAATTTATATCACGGTATAAATCAAATCCCTTCTCGGTAACGGTATATATCGTGGTATAAATGTAAGTGTAAAAGTTATAATAGAAGTGTTTCTGAATGGGTTTTGTAGTCCCTTAGCAAAGCTAAATTGATAAAAAAACAACAACAACAAAAGCAAAGATATAATGTATTTTTTAGAGCATTTATTGTGCAGAATGTAGAAAAACTCAAAACTCAAAATTAAAACCCAGTACTCTATGGTGCAAAATGTCCCCTGGGATCTATATCAAAAGGTAATTTCCTTCTTTTAGCAAAATCCTAAATGACTGAGTTGTGTTTTTTCCACCTGGACCTTTATGCTCTGCCATTTCTCCTCTAATCATCACGCTGTAACCTGTGACAGGCTGCTATGATACCACAACTATCACACATTCACATATGGAGTTTTTTGTGGAGCCCCTAGCGTCACATAGGTTTACATTACCAAAGGTTTATGACAAACTCTCTTGCCGAAAACCAACTCCGGTGTGCGCACGGCGAGAGAGGAGAGGGAGAGACGCTGTGCTGCTGCCAGAGGAGACACTGAATGAGTTCCCTCTGAGCGGTAAGTCGCTAAAAGAGTCTGAGAAGTCCGGGGCTGTTCATAAAACATTAACTCACTCACTCACAAGTTCTCCAGCAACACATGTTGCACGTGCTACGCTAAATCACGGACATGAACCAGCTCCTCTTGCTCCGCTGTCTCTGTGCTCGCAGCCATTTTCACACTGAGGCAGGTGCGATGATGTCATCGACGGAATAGGACCAACCAAGCTTTCTCTCCTTTTCCAAATCTCTTTAATGTTACCACAGAAAAAAGGAAGAAGCAAACCTGGCTGACGTTTACCTGACTTGATGTCTACTTGATGTAGCTATGCATTAGCTAGCTGGTTAGCTAGATCTTTAACATTAGCTTACTTTATTTACTTGACATTATACAATGTAACCTGTCCATTAAGATTGTGACAGTACTCCAGTAACATGTCTTAACCATCCTCAAAATTTGTTTGTCTTTCCAACCATTTTTAACCAGCTCATGTAGAATATTTCACGCATCTCATACAGTTTTCACAGAACAGACCATCCCATCTTTTATATCTGTATTCCATCTGACTTTCAATATGAAAAGCAGTGAATAATTTACTTGGTTTTTAAAATTATATCAAAGTCAACTCAACATTTCATCCCAAGATATTTAATGTTCAAACTCATAAACTTTATTGCTTTTTGTAAAATATACTCTTATTCTGAATTTGAAGCCTGCAATGCGTCACCAAAAAGTAACAACAAAAGACTGGAAAAGTTGTGGAATACTCACAAAAAACAGTTGGGAACTAGGCTTGTGCCGATTTCCAGTTTAACCGGTTCGGTCTGGTTTAAGAGTTCCACCCGGTTTAATTCGCGTGTACCGGATAAACCAGGGGAAAAAAAAAAGCTTTTCACATCAGCGGTGTGTCAAGGGACTATATTCAACTTATCTTGCATTGTAACATGCATTATGACAACTTAATGAGATTTATGTTTGTTTATAAATGAAGTGGAGGAGCCTACAAGTGTTTTGTTTAGTCTTTAGTCAGCTAGAAAATTTTCAAACTGGCACAAGCCTATTAGGAACATTCCACAGGTATACAGGTTAACTGGTTACAGATTAAATAGGATATAGGATCTTCTGTATCTCTCCGTCCTGCATCGAAGAGAGAGGAGCCGTCCACCACAGTTTTTTTGGTCCATCAAGGTGTTGTGGAGTGGATGATCTGGGTTGTTCACGATGGCCTCGAACATCTTCAGTGTGCATCTCTCCACCACCTCCTCCAGTGTGTCCAACCTGACTCCAATCACAGAGCCAGCTCTTTTGACTAGTTTGTCCAGCCGCCTTGCATCTTTGTGTCTGATGCTTCCTCCCCAGCAGACTGCAGCATAAAACAACACACTTGCCACCACAGACTGATAAAACATCTGCAGCATCTTACTACAGATGTCGAGAGATCTGAGCTTCCTCAAGAAAAAGAGGCGGCTCTGCCCCTTTTTGTAGAGAGCATCTGTGTTTAGGGACCAGTCCAACTTATTATCCAGGTGTACACCTAGATACTTATAGCTTGGCACCACCTCAATGTCCACCCCACAGGTATTCACTGGCTGAAGAGGGGGCTTGGACCTGCGGAAATCTATGATCATTTCATTTTGTCTTTGAGGTGTTCAGGAGGAGACAGTTCTTGTGACTCCACTCACTGAAGGCTTTTTTCAGGTCCCTATATTCAGACCCCTGCCCATTCCTGATACACGCCACAATAGCAGTGTCGTCCGAGTGTTTCTGGATGTGGCAGGACTCAGAGTTGTATTTGAAGTCCACCATGTACAGTGTGAACAGGAATGGAGCCAGGACAGTCCCTTGTGGAGCCCCCATGCTGCTCATTAATGTCCCAGAAACACAGTTCCCCAACCTGACATACTGTGGTCTTCCTGTCAGGTAATCTGTGATCCAGGAGATAAAGGAAGGATCCACTGCTATCTCTGTGAGCTTGTTTTTGAGTATGTTGGGTTGGATGGTGTTGAATGTGCTTGAAAAATCACAGAACATGATTCTCACATAAGCGCCAGGTTCCTCCAGATGAGCTAGGGCACGGTGAAGCATGTAGAGGACAGCATCGTTCACTCCAATGTGTTGTTTGTATGCAAACTGCAGGGGGTCGATTTTGTCTTTGACCTCAAGTCTCAGTAGGCGTAGAATCAGCCGCTCCAAGGTCTTCATGATGTGCGAAGTACTGAATCTATTGAAGAACTGATTGAGTTCATCAGCTCTTTCTGCATCACCCACCACTGGCTGTCTTTTCTTGTTGTTGTAACCAGACATGGTGTTGACTCCTCTCCACATTTCACGGATTTTGCTCTGTTGTAGATTCCTCTCCAGTTTCTTTTTGTATTCCACCTTTGCCATCTTAAGTCTCTTCTTCAACTCATGTTGCACTTGTTTGAGCTGTGCTTTGTCACCATCTCTAAAAGCTGCCTTCCTCTCATTGAGGATTGCCTTTATATCACTGGTAATCCAAGGTTTGTTATTGTGGAAACAGCGTACAGTCTTTGTAGGTATGACTGTGTCTCTACAGAAGTTGATGTAATCAGTAAAACAGTCAAACTGTCTATCAAAGTCCATGATGTTCTCCTCTGTTTCCAGCAGCACATCCCAGTCTGTGCATTCAAAGCAGTCTCTTAGAGCCTCAGTAGCCTCTGGTGTCCATTTCCTGACTGAGTATAGTTGCAGGCTGCCTCCACACTCGGGGTTTGTAACATGTCTGCAGAAGAACCAAGTTGTGATCTGACCTGCCCAGTGGTGGTAAGGCAGTGGCTCTGCAAGCTTCTTTGACATTGGTATACAGCAGATCAAGGGTTTTATTTTCTCTGGTTGGACAGTTAACAGACTGTGTAAATCCAGTCAGGTGAGAGGAGAGGGAAACATGGTTGAACTCTCCTGATATTATCAATAGTGCCTCAGGATGTTTAGTCTGTATCTTAGCAACAAGTTCATGGAGAACTTCACATGGAACTTCAGCAGTTGCCTTGTGTGGGATGTACACAAGTATTGTTATGATATGACTGAATTCTCTTGGTACATAATATGGCCTCATACCAACTGCCAAAAGTTCAATATCTGGACAACACATCTTCTCCTTGACAATAATATGTGCAGGACTGCACCATCTCTGGTTCACAAATAAAGCCAGGCCCCCACCTTTTTTCTTGCCACTAGCTTTAGAGTCTCTGTCCGATCGTATGAGAGTGAAGCCAGGTAGATCCACGTTGGAGTCTGAGATGTTTTGATTCAACCATGTTTCCGTAAAACACATGAGACTGCACTCACTGTATACTTTGAGTCTTCACCAGTATCTCCAGTTCATCACTCTTGTTGGGCAGAGAGTTGACATTTCCCATGATGACTAATGGCAGAAAGGGCTTATATCTCCCTTTCCAAGCCTTCACCTTTGCACCAGCATGACAACCACGAAAACACCTCTTCATCTCAGCTGGAATAGGATGGTGTCCTCCAGACTTGCTCCGTTTCAACGAAAAAAGCTCCTCTCTTGAATAAACTCTTCTCTTCACAGAATTATCCATTAACATTGAATGCCCATGACTTTTGACTCCTTAGGCATTAAAACTGACTGGATTATATGAAGCATATTACTGCATGGGCCTGGGAACACTTTGGAAAACCATTGTTGGTAAACACAGTTTGTTGCTGAATCTGCGAATTCAAGTTAAGACTCTACCATGCAAAGTGAAAGCCATATATCAACAACATCCAGAAACACAGCTAACTTCTCTGGGCCCAAGCTCATCTGAGATGGACTGACACAAAGTGGAAAAGTGTGCTGTGATCTTGACAAGTCCACATTTCATGGTGGCTGGTCCAAATTGTTTTAGGAAATGATAGACATCGTGTCGTCTGAGCTAAAGAGGAAACGGACCATCCACATTGTTATCAGCACAAATTCAAAGGCAGCATCTGTGATGGTATGGCGATGTGTTTGTGTCAATAGAATGGCTACCTTGTACATCTGTGAAGACTCCATTAATGCTGAAAGGCACATACTAGTCTTAGAGCAGCGTGCTGCCATCTCAACATCTTTTCCAGGGATGTCCCTGTTTATTCTAGCAGCACAATGCCAAGCCACATTCTGTATGTTCCAACAATGTGGCTTCGTTGTAAAAGGGACCTAGAGGTCCTAGACTGACCTTCCTACAGTCCAGACCTCTCTCCCATTCAGGGCCGGCCCAAGCCTCCATGGGGCCCTAAGCAAAATTTGATTTTGGGGCCCTCTATTACTGCCAATAATAATGATTATTGATCATTCACACACCTGCTGTAAGTTATTTCATGTTCTACTCTGTCATCACTTGTAAAACTAGATGTGAAAACTTTTTGTTGTAGTTAGATTGTAATCCACAGTGATTAAGGCCATGGAAGCAGACAGCAGATTTGCAAACTTGCTGAAAAATCTTTCAATTAATATTTGGCAAAGTCAGCAACTCCCCCTACTGGCCACACAGAGAATCAATACATAAAACGAAATGGTAGCAAATTCAGCTACAAGAGCAGCCTGGGGTTGATTTACACTTAATATTCAAAGTGATATAGTACTAAGTGGGATACCAAATGTCATCTAGGCCAACTAAAAGTAACAAAATAAACCAGTCATTTATTGTAAACACAATCTGCTTTATTATTTTTTGTTTTAAATAAACTGCAACACAGAGGGGACAGTGGGCACAGTGGATGGATCAAAGGATGGAGATGGACCTAAGATGAAAAACAACAACAAAAGCTAGTCATGTTAGATGTCATATTACACTTGAAAATTATGCTGCTTATTTTCTAAGTAAAATAGTACAGCTATAGCTTGTAATAAGAAAACAATCTGCCAGTGGAACAACTGAAAATTGCTTGAAGTTTTGAAATAATATCCATTTGTCTAAAAACATGTCCCTTTTCATATGATTATGTCTAATATTAAAAATGATTAATCTCAGAATGTTCTGCAGTACACTGAGCAATTACAAAGGCTGTTTTGTTGTTAACTTACCAGGTAGAGCTGAGGTTGTAGCACACACAGAGGGGACAGTGGGCACAGTGGATGGAGCAGAGGATGGAGATGGACCTAAGATGAAAAACATGTCCCTTGTCATATGATTATATCTTATATTAGTATATCTTAATAAGATAATTTGACTAGAAATTAAATATATATGGTGACAGTTTTTCCCTCACCTGATTCATTAGCCTTGGCTGAGCCTGAGGAGGTGGAATGCCCTCCTCGACAGAGAGCTCAACGCTACTCCAACGCAGCCCTGGGGAGTTTACAGTCTGGATTAAGCTATAGATTCAGTATTTAGAATTGGACTGTTTTGGTTCTGGCCAAAACAGTCCAATTCTAAATACTGAATCTATAGCTGACTAACAATTACAAACACCATCAAAGCACACTGTCAAAAAGTACAAATGCATTTATCAGTCTTTGCACTGGCCCAAACTCTGGTGAGATGATGTCGGCACTCAGAATTAATCTCACACAGGATTTGATTTGATACGTAGAATCCTGCATCTCTCACTGCTTGCATTATTGTATTCATTTTTTTTTTCAATCCATCCACACAGCCAGCTACGTCCCCCGAAGCTCAGTGGAGGATCTTTTCCCAGGTACATGGTACCTCACACGAGTGGATGACAAACACCGCAGGGAATACGCTCGAAGACCTCTGGATGATGACCTGGCAGCAGAGCCAGAACTTGTTCGCTCCAGCACTGCTAATGAGGTACAAGATCAATAAATGTTAGGACAGAGTTTCCTACGTTCAACACTGTATTAAAAGTAGATCACAAAATTTTATACACAGCCTTTATATCTGCAAATGTAGTGTATGACCAGTGCATAGTAAAAACAGTTGATGTACATGTGGGAGTCTAGTCTGAGAAATGTGTCTAATCTAACCTTGTGTGTCGATTTAAGCAAAGGATAATTCTGTTTTAAGAAGATAATAAGGATAAAATGTTTTTATTCAATACATTTTCAACTAAAAGTCAGATCATTGAGGAGGAGTGGAATTACTGTGATAGCTTAAACGGAAAATCCAGTATTCTGTACATTTCCTCAGCGCTATTTCCATCAGTACAACAGTGTTACATTGTACTGATCATTTCTTGTGAACACAAATATTCTTTTTCACAGATTATTTCAAGTTTCTCCTGTTTTGATATTTTGTTTTTTTGTTTTGTGTTTTTTTTTCTCCAAAAAGAAAAACATATCATTACACTGTAACAACAATGGAGAGTTTAAAAAAAAAAAAACAAGATAAAAACTGATGCAGCAGACCCAAAGATTATCTTTTTGATACGTCTGCACCAGTGATAGCTGTAGCTGGAGGCATTATATTTTTGGGTTGTCCGTCTGTACAGAAGTCTGTCCCATTTTTGTGAATGCATATCTCAAAGAATGCCTTGAAGGAATTTCTTTAAATCTGGCACAAACATTCTCTTGGACTCCAGGATGAACCGATTAGATTTTGGCAGTCAAAGATTAAAGTCACTATGACCTTGCGTCTTTCTCATTCTTGAATACAATATCTCAAGAAAAGGGGAATTTCTTCAGATTTTGCACCAACGTTTACTTGGAATGAGCAATGAACTAATTTGATTTTGGTGGTCAAAGGTCAAAGTCATTGTGACTTCACGAACCATGTTTTGGCCACAATTTAAGAATTATTAGGTTCATCATGACAAAACATCACACAAATGTCTAATGGGATATAATAATGAATGGATGACATTTTATATACCAAAGATCAACCTTACTGTGTCATCATAATATTCTGCATAAAACATAAAGCATAAAAGAATGACTGCTAATTACTGCAAATGAAAGCATTCTTTCCATTAGAGCAAAGCAGCGTGGTGAATATGACATAAATGATGTCCTACTGATTTGAATAGTGCTGAGGAAATGTAGTAACACTGAATTTATCAGTTCAGTATAATTTCCGTTTATAACATGTATTGGAAAATTTGAAGAAATACTCATCTCTCATTGGCTGATCGGTCTGACAATAAGATAGCAGTGCTAAGCTTACACAGTTAGTGTAAGTGTAAGTTAGTGAATAATATCCATCATTCATGGATATACTAAGATTTTTTTTTTTTACTGGTTTAAAAAGGGATGCAGTGGCTCAAACATCCTCTCACGCTCATGAAGATGATACACGCAGAGCATAAGTAATACAAGTTACAGCTAACAAACTTTGCATTGCACTGTAACCAGCTAAATTGTTTACAATGATAGTGTGACACAAACTAGCTTAGTCTCGTGTTAGATAGCCAGAAAGTTTGTTATTGTTGTTATATAATATTCTGAAAAAATTCGGGATAGTCCCGATATCCAAGCAGTTGTCCCGAATCCTGCCCTAATTGTCCTGAAAATTACACTAGAGCAGAGTGTGGAGTAGTTTTTGCCTGATAAAACATTAAAAACTGATCATGGTGGTTGAGTCCTGCAGCTCCCGCCGGCTGCACATTGGCTGCAACAGTTACATGAATTATGGGCGTTGTAGTTTTTAAATTGTGTACAGCAGTGGCACGACTTGATAATCAAATAATTTTCATTCATTCGTTGGTGACAACATGGAGTCTGGTGACACAGGACCTGATGAAAAGGCAGCTAAAAAGCGCAAACGTCTCTGCAGGTACTGGGAGGAGTGGGGAGGGAAATACCCCAGGCTTACTGCAGCCTTACGAGATACAAACAAAGCGTTTTGCAAAGTTTGTCAAAAAGAATTTGGCATTTTGCACGGAGGGGAGTTGAACATCAGGCTACATGCTAGCAGCAAACAACATATCAGTAACAGCACAACTGTACAGACCAACACGTTGGTCTTATCCGTCTTTAAGCGGGAGGATGACTCCATGTACAATAAAATAGCTGCTGCTGAACTGACCTCCGTGTTCCACTGTGTGACCAACCAGCAGTCATACAGAACGCTTGACTGTGCTATGAAGTTAACACCAAAACTGTACACTGATTCCATTATAGCTAAACACATCAGCTGTGGTCGCACAAAATCAGAAGCACTTGTCACAAATATACTGGCACCCCTCGCATCTGACTTCACCCAGAGCCTTGAGTCAGAAGACATGTACTTTTCTATTGCAACTGATGCCTCTAATAAAGGCAATGTGAAAACATTCCCCCTCTCTGTAAGATTCTGGACGCCCGAGCAAGGTATCCAAAACAGGGTTCTGGATTTCTTTGAACAGGCAGCTTAGGACTCAGATGCTGTCACACACACCTTACTGCAGAAGTTAAAGGAACACAAACTCAGCATCCGTAACATCTCGGCCTTCTCGGCTGATATTGTGGCTGTGAATTACGGCAGAAAACACTCCGTTTACCAAAATCTGAAACAACACAACAGCAAGATCCTGCCTGCAAACTGCCCAGCTCACATAATCCACAATGCAGTAAAACCTGCCAGCAATGCACTGAAAACAGATGTGGAGACTATAGTGATTAAAACATGCAATCATTTCAGCTGTTCTGCCAAGAGAGTGGCCACCCTCAAAGAAACGTTTGAATTTGTTGACATGAAGTACCTTACCTTGTTACGCCATGTCCCAACACGTTGGTTGAGCCTGCTCCCTGCAATTAACAGACTTGTCAACACCTGGCCAGCTGTGTGCAGCTACTTCTTGTCGCTGAGCCCCTGTGTCATCTGGGATGCGCTGCAGCGAGCTGGGGGCCACTCTCCTCTTCTTGCAAAACACTCTGAAGATTTTTTCTGATACTGTGCTAAGCCTTGAGAGTGACCGTTTCACCTAGGTTGAAGTGTATGCACTGATGAAAGGCCTCTGAACCAAACTCCAGCAGCGCAAAAAGATGTTTTCTTTGGAGCAAAAGTTGACCATGTCTTCGCCTCCTCCGTTGCTTCTAGTGTTGACAGGCTCCAGAGAGACTTTATCAGATTCTATGATATCACGGAGCAATACCTTGAGAAATGGTTTGACTTCTCTGAAACTGGGCACCTATTCAACATCCAGTGTTTCAACCTCAAGGAAAAACAAGAAATCAGCTACTGGCAAGTGACCGCAGCTGTATCCGCCCTTCAGATGGAAGAGGATCTCGACATGGTTGAGCTCTACAATGAGAGCTGTGTCCTGAAAGAGGTCTTGCCTCACCTGGAAACACAGTGTCACCCTGTAGGTGAGCTTTGGACCCAAGCGCTAAAGAGCAGGTCTGTCTTTGGTCCTGAGCATCCCTGTGAGCAACGCTTACTCGGAGCGGGTGAAATCATCATGAAAGGTGCCTTGACTGATGTGAGAAACCGATGCTCATTTAACCTGGTCCACTGCAAAATCAAAGTGAAGATGAATTTACAGATGAGCTGTGCAGACTTCCACAAATTAATCCTAGGAAAGACAAGAGTGCTGGCAGCAGTGAAATCCTCCGCCAAATATGCCAGTGACAGGCCTCCACAATCCAGTCTTCCTAGGAGGTAGCTGAAGTGAATTTACAGTTTTGTTGCTGTTATCCTACACACAAACTACTAAATACACCCCTTTTGTCCCATTTTTTGTTTTATAGAGTAGATGAAGAGAGCGCAAGTTGCAGCCGTGAGGACAGGGAAAGTGCAGGCAGCCAGGAGAAGGAGTGATTTGCGCGTTGCAGTGCAGCCTCTTGTTCTTACTGTTCTACCAACTTGTTCTACAAATCGATACACCATGAAATTGGAAAAGAGGAAAAAGATTGAAGGAAAAGATTGAACCAATTGTTAAAATTAAATCAGGGAACTGATCACAGATGTATTGTGTCTGTGTGTTTTTACATCTGTTGTTGCTTTAATTTGCAGCTATGCCTTTAATGAAGCTGACATGTCATGACACACAAGCCCCCCCACTGTCCACGTAGCCTTGGCAATAAACTGACAAGAATTTGATGATTAAATGTCAAGGTCATTGTGACCTTGCGTCTGTCATTCTTCTGAATCCAATAATGCAAGAAGGCCTTGAAATTTGGCGCAAACGTCCACTTGGACTCAAATGAACTGATTAGAATTTAGTGGTCAAAGGTCAAGGTAATCTCACATTACATGTTTTTGGCCATAATTCAAGAATTTGTATGCTAATTATGACAAAATGTCACATAAATGTCTTAACAGGATAAAATGATAAAGTGCTAACATTTTCTATCCAAACAGTCAAAGGTCAGCTTTACTTTGATGACATAATGTTCTGCAAAAACACTTTCTTGGCCACTACTGAACATCACATCTCAGTAACAGAAGGGGAGACATTTGGTGAGATACTGAATTGGTGACACTTATCTTAGGTGTCCACCTTGAAACTGTGCTAATTGTTTAGATCTTCTGTGCTGTTAGGGAGAAGATGTGTATGAAGCACCCATGTTTTGAAAGACATGGATGTAAACTGTAAGTGTACTGCTGCGCTCAAGCATATAACCACGTGGCAGTAATTTCAGTGTTATACAAAGTGGAAAATTACAGTAACTTGTAATGTCTTGTAATTTACAAGAGGAGACAATTTTCGGGAAGACAGCATTTGACAAAGTTTATAAAGTTACCCTTAACTCTGCAACTCACAAAATGCAGTGATTTTATTTAAATGAGTCTGGTATTTTCTCCCCAGGTGACAAATTAGTGTATTGTGTTACTGTACTCTTTAGCCTGTGTCCAAAACACATTGCACCATGTGTCCATGAAGAAATATGAGTAGGTCGTGCTTATAACTGCTGCATGGAATGCTACATAATGTCAACCAGGGAAGGATTGCTGATTAAATGTCCAACAGTTAGGTCTGACAGCAAAGCTTAATGTCTGATGATGTCATTTTGCATAATAATTAGCCGTGTGCTTCTGTTTGTTTGAGACGTGATTAAAGATTGAGCGTGAACAATGGATAAATGAAGAAAGATATATTTGCCTTTGTGTAGATACATTTCACTTAAATTATTTGAAATGTTTTTTTTAAATTATAGTTAACCTTATTTGTTAACTTGTTACACACAAGAATAATGTGTGGACAAAGGTGATTTATTCTTTATTTGTAAATAAATGGCAATATTATTTGCCTAACGGAAATCTATCCCTGTCCTCTGTATCAGCTGTCTGACTGTGGCTGGGCAAGGTTAGTTGAGAGTGATTCAAAGTTAGCAGGAAATCAATCAATCAATCAATCAATTTTATTTATAAAGCCCAATATCACAAATCACAATTTGCCTCACAGGGCTTTACAGCATACAACATCCCTCTGTCCTTAGGACCCTCACAGCTGATCAGGAAAAACTCCCCAAAAAAAACCCTTTAACGGGGAAAAAAAACGGTAGAAACCTCAGGAAGAGCAACTGAGGAGGGATCCCTCTTCCAGGACGGACAGACGTGCAATAGATGTCGTACAGAACAGATCAGCATAATAAATTAACAGTAATCCATATGACACAATGAGACAGAGAGAGAGAGAGAGAGACAGAGAGAGAGACAGAGAGAGAGATGCAGGTAATGACAGTAGCTTACAACAACATCATTGAAAGTAATAATATTATAGTTATAGTTCTGGCTACTGTGGTACAATATGTTGAAAGCATGTATTAATATCTGGCAGTATACATGTGTGACAATAGTCATATGTGTATAATAACAGTAGAAGTATGACTAATGACTAATGATAACAGCAGCAGCAGGAGGCATCTGGCAGGACCACGGCAGCAGCACAACCACACACGTCACGCTGTCCAGGCACCGCTGCGAAACGGAAAGCCACATCTAGATGGCTGATAGACAAAGGATGACAGAAGCAGATTTCCACTTGGTCAATAATATTGCAACAATAATTAGGGCGTGTATCTTGAATGTAACAAAGGTGCCAGACTTAATACAATTCTGTGGTTGTGGGGGTGGTCAGATCTGTAAAATGTTCCTGCTTTTTTTTAATCCTTTGCCAATCACATCCCTGATAACAGAGCAGTGGATCAGAAATGTTATTTACCCTAAACCATTAAGTGCTTTATAAACCAGCAGTTTATGTTATGATGTTAATGGTCTGTTTTCCTCCTTCAGCACATCCCCAGTCCAGCCAAGAAAATGCCTCGCATCCCTGCAGCCACTGCTGGCCCTGAGGCTGCCATCAGCAACTGAGAGCACTCTGCTTACCTCTGAGAGGTATCAAGGTCCAACAGTTTAGAAACTGTAATAACTAGACAACACTACAAGACAGAAGGCTAGAAAGAGACAACGGCGTCACCTCCAAAATCATTACTCATTGAATTTGACTAGGTTGGAGCAGCATGTCATGAAAGTGTACAGTGTTCTGTGAAGGCCTGTGGACAGCTGTAGCCACTCCTCAGCTACATGTAGCCTTCCCATTATCTACATGTAATACTGTCAGACAGTAAACTATATTTGTCTAGTCTAGGGTCTATTTTGAACACAATAATGATTTGTTTTAGCAGTCCTTTTATTTCAATATTAATGTTTGTACATATTATCCTCTTGCATTCGTGCAAAATGGGCAGTTATATTTGGGAGAAGTACAGGCAGATGTTTGCATAGGGTGTTGCTGATACTGAGTTAAACAAGCAGACTTCCTCCTGGCAGCTGGCAGCCAGTGACAGGAAGAGGAAATGGATATTAATTAATTAATGTGGCTGCAGGCCTCCTGCTGATTAAAAGATTGAAGAGAAGTGGGCCTCATCAGTAATGTGTTAAAGTAGTGTTACTGCTGCCACAACACCCCAGTATGAGATGGAGTTCATACCCCTGCTCTGCTGTTTGTGTTCAGTACTACAGTTTTCATTGAAAGCATGTGGTCAGCTTTCTACAGGACTCTGCAGGTTTATTATGTGACCAAACATCAGGAACAGCGGGACTCAAGACTCAAAGTAATGCTCCACCCAGAGGGCTTCAGAGTCCTCTCTCAGCATGCACATAGTGGGTGGAGTCTCATTTTAAACTGTTGTTGACTGCTGTAGCTGAGATATGCATCTGCACAGAACATGTAAACTGTCTTACACTTGGTAAAAAAAAAATCCTTAAGCAGAGAGATACACTGTTGGAAAGATACATGTTCAACTAAGGCTGTTCTGGATAACACCAGTGGAATATGGAGTAATCCATAATGATGGATTATTCCATTTGCTTTTATTACCATTAAATGTCTAAACCCAGTAAATGATGTTTACTCCCCCTTCCAAAGAATTGTTCTGATTTTCAGTCTATTAAGAAACCACATGAGATGTACTGCAGCATACAGTATAATAGGTCATATGTTTTAAAAAATACTTGTTAACACTTATTTTTTTCTGTTGATAAAACATAGTTGGTTAATTGATAAGTTGATTATCAGTAAATGTTTAATAAATTAGTCATTCAACTAATTTATCGAGCAAAAAGGAAAAACATTCTTGGTTTCAGTGTCTCAATTGTTGTTGGTTTTTAAAATGTTTTTTACAGAGTTGATGAGTAGTTAGATTGGATATGATTGTCAGTTGCAGCCTATCTTTTTCTACATCTACTGCAAAACCAGAGGTAGTGTCTGTCTCACTGCTCGCACATGTATAGTAACACATAGTGTAACTGTTCACTATAATGGAGAAAGATAGAGTACCCAGTAAGGTAGTTTAAAATTGTGGTCATCACAACATAAGGAATTGCAGTGGTCATCCTTCAGTGTCTATGAGCTCTTCTCATTGTAATGTTGCTCAGTAGTAGAACTCACAGAAGAGTGCTGTCAGCATAAGTGGATTTGGACATTTCTTTCACCAGTGACACCTAAAAGAAAAAATCATTAAACTAGTGTCATTCTTAAAAGTACAATCAGCAAGATACTGTATAGCTTTTTAGTGCAAGCCTCTCAGATTTGACTAAAATATATATGTTGGGACAAGTTTGAAACTCAAACTCAAACAGGCTCAAATTCACCGGAGACAGAGTCCTGCACGGGTCAATTTTTCCAAAAAAAGTTAAATATTTTAGCATGCTCCTTCCACCACCTAAAAAGGGTCTTCCTTGGGTGTCTTGAACTTGATGTAAGCTGCCACCCCATCTTCGGGCTGCAAAGTTTCATGGCTGGAGTCCTCCATGTCCATGTCAGTGACGATTGTGGCGAGGGGGTCAAAGGTTTGATTTGTGCCACTGACTTTCAAAATACAAGGAGTTGATATTTGCACATTACACAGCTTTTTGCGGGCTACACGTTGTGTACCCCAACCCCCATCCCCGGGTCAGGACTCTGATTGGAGGAGCCGCACTTCTGCCTAGAACAAATGCAGTCTGACACAACACCACTGCAATAAATCTGACCTCCATCAAGGTCCAGTCTGGTGATGTGTGCTTGCTGTTGATTTGAATAGTCATGCTGAAGGTGTTTAATATTTTGTTCACCCCATTTATATGAATGAGGGTTAACCACAAATATAACACCTCTTTGTGTAATATAGATTAACCATGATGTTGAATCACCACCTCCAAAACAACTGTTTGAACACAATCTTAAAACCTAAACTGGAAACAAAGTATAATAGAACCTGTGTCCTATTAAAAGATTTGTCTGTGTATTTCATTCCTTCATAATGCTGTGCAAGGCATCTTAGGTTCCTGATTTGTCCTAGAGATATAATGCAACTTTGCTCCAGTTTTACAAACGCTGAACAGAGTGCAAAGGAGATGGTTGATAGCCGAGGGACCAAGGAGTCTGGAGCATCCCTACCAAATACACAGAGCTGTCCTGGCTCTGCCTTATTAAAAGTTTGCAAGCAGCAGCAGTGCAATGATATATTTTTGTGTAAAGGTTTAGTAAAAAAAAAAAAACAGATCGCACCATCAAGGTGTATATGTTTTGTGTTATGTTGTGAAACTACATTGTTGGGCAGTGATTGCGACAGTTTGACTGGTTTCTTTTCATTACACCGAACTGTTACAGATTTATTGAATGTGAATATGGACTGCATTGTTCCACTTGTCTATCCTTGTCAGTTTTATTCAAATGGCTGAAGTGTTGCATATTAATTCATACTAAAGCCTTAATGTCAAAGGACTTTAATCGATGAAGTTTAAGGTCAGGAGATTGAATTGCAGCATATGGAACCAAACAACTTCATATCTTATGTCAGCAAATTCTTGTTTTGTTCTCTCTGTGTTTTGTCTCAGATTATTTTTCCTGTATATCATCGACATTGATTTGACAGTAGTTTCTGTCAACAAAGAACCAAATGTTAAAAGAGATGAGTCTCGGGCGGAATACATCAGCCTTAAATTAACAGCATTGGTCTGTGTCTGTTCCTATTGACCGCTGGACTGGCTCCAAGACTTGCACACAGAGGAGTATGGACAGTTGATAACAGGGTGACAAGGTTCTTGAGAAGCCTTACAATAAGCATGTATGAACTATAAACAAAGATTTCCTCTAATAATGTACAGATATTCTTTTTAATGCAACATCAGAGTTTGTGCCTCTTCTGGCCCTGCTCACAGCAGCATCAAAAACATGCAGCATCAGTGACCGTTTCTGGTATGGTTGTAACATTATCTGTTTGGTGCCTGCTTATAGGGCCTGTTTCAGAGGTCACATCATCTTTACCAGTGTTGATGGTAACAAACAGATTATTTATGCTGTGTAGATATGAATTATGATTAATTTCATCCAGTTTGTGTGGATTCAAATGTGAAGACTCAGAATAAACGGACACTCAACATGTAAGGTATGTGTATGGTTATTTTTTCCACCAATAATCATAATAAAAATCATGACTTGATTCATAAATTTAGATATTATCAGTGTATTCACCACTGTTATGTCTGTTTATTACTTTAAAGTAGTTGATATGCATTCCTCTGCTATGTTTCCAAAAGCTTTCAATATACAGTACTGTGCAAAAGTCTTAGTTTTAATGACCATCCATATGTTTTTTTCAGCCTCTTATTAAGACACAAACAGATCATTTTGGATATATATATATATATATATATATATATATATATATATATATATATAATATACACAAAATAAAAAACACAATTTCCAAAACAAAATGGCCTTTCCAGGCAAATGTCAGTATTTAGTGTGACCACCCTTGGCACTAAGCACATCTTGAATTCTTTTGGGGAGCCGGTCCTGATGTTTTCTGAAGTAATCCTCTGATATAATATACCACGCAGCTTTGAGCACTTCCCAGAGTTGTTCTTTAGATTTGGGCTGTCTTTTATTTCTTTCTCTCTTCAGGTGATCCCATTCTGCCTCTGTTATATTCAGGTCTGGACTCTGGGGAGGCCAATCCATGACTGTCAGTGTTTTATCAGCAGTTTTTCTCTCTATATATATGCTTTTACTGCATGAGCAGTGTGCTTGGGATCGCTATGCTGAAAAGTAAAACTGTTCCCAATCTGGCGCTTTCCAGAAGGAATGCCATGATGAATTAAAAACCTGTCTGTACTTTTTGTGTTTTTTTTACTTACAGAAATCCACACTATGAAAAAATAATCTGTTTTAAAGTCATCCAGCCCTTTGTTAAATTACCTTTGAATAAGCGCAAATTCAATAATACACATTTATGAAACAACCTTCAACATAACCTTTCACAAAATAAAAAGGCCTTTTTACTTTCATTTCATTTTCATTTTCATTTATTTATACAGGAAAGGAATTAAAAGTATCACTGGGTATTAAAACTGGCCTGACTCAGTTAAAAACTGTTTTTCAGCAGGTTCCCCTTATGCAACAAAAACACATTACAATACAGAATTAAAACAGAAACAACCAACAGAGGCAAAACAACAAAACATCGGCAGCTACACAGATGATGCAGTGTAGCAAACTGAAATGCTACACTGTAAAATGCTTGCAGGTTTGTCCTTCCATCACATACTGTTTATATGCATGTCTGTAATGTGTATTGGGGTTATGCGCCAATGTAGTATGGAATCTTGTTCTAGATCTTAGCTTAAGTGTGACAAAAAAACTTTTTATAGCCTAATATGCTGTAATTCCCGCTCTAATTTCTATTTTATATTGCTGTGAAAACATCAACAAATGTCTCCTTTAAACAGCTGGTTTTATTCAAGTTTCTCTCCAAAAGGGGCATCGGTAGCATAGTGGATAGTGCCGGCGCCCCATGTACAGAGGCAATGCCTTGCTGCAACGGTCGCAGGTTCAACTTCTGCTTGCAATCCTTTGCTGCATGTCAACCCCCACTCTCTCTCTCTCACCCCATTTCAATCTGTCCTGTCCATTAAAGGCAAAAAGCCCCCCAAAAAAATCTTAAAAAAAAAGTTTCTCTTCAAAAGCTACATTTTACAAGATTACACTGAACACATCATGAGAACGTTGCAATGTACCTTCGCCCAATGCTATTTTCTACTGAATAGAGAGTGAACGCACCACAATGTAAATCATTGCAACCTCCGTGAGCTGTTCATTGCGGCCACCGGCTGCTCTTAGGTAACGATAACTAGCTCTCCTCCTGATTTCAACACGGATTTACTGTTGTTGTTGTTTTATTTTATTTTATTTCTCTCCACATACACTCCTCTCAGTAGTGTAGTGATAGTTGATGAGGTGGGTGTACTAATAGATAGATGGGTGGGTTACAGAGGAGAAAGTAGGTATACTCTTTATTCCAATGGCTTTGTGACTGACAGGTGGGTGGACTGTGGCAGACGCCAACAGACTGTCATGACACACTGAAACTTTTTTTGTTTTTGTCACAGGAGCAATTTTGGCGCCCCCCCTCTGGATGGTGCCCTGGGCGGCCACCTATATCGCCTATGGCAAGAACCGCAACTGGCGATTGGACCCAAAAATGTTTGATTCTTCACTCCATAATACTCTTTTCAACTGATCCTCATTCCAATATTTGTGAGCTTTACCATATCTTAGCCTTTTCATCCAGTTCCCCTTCCGGAAAAGTGGTTTCTTGGCTGCTATCCTTACACAAAGACCATTCCTGATCAAACTTCTTCGGACTGTAGAGGGGTCAACTTGGCATCCCGATGAAGCTGACAGATCCTGAGCCAGCTCCCTGCTGGACTTCTTCCGGTCTCTCAAAGAAGAGACTCTGAGAAACTTCTCATCAGATTTTGAAATGTTTCTTGCCCTTTCAGTCTTTTTTTTTGTCCTTGACCTCTCCTGATTCTTTAAATTTTTGAGGGGGCTGTCCAAAGTGTGTCACGGGTTGAACTTTTCACCTATTGGTTGATCGACACCCGAGTGCATGGATCGACTATACATAGCAAACTTACAGGTGCTTGTGCTCCTCTGACTTCCCTCCCCTCTATGCGTTGCGTCCGCACTGGATGCTGTGTACGAAGAAAGTAAGTCAAAAAGTCTTCAAAGGACGCAAGAAAAAACATCACATTTCAGTATTTCATACTTGCCGCACTCCAACTCCTCCAACCTGTCTGCTGCCTCTCTGAGAAGCTCAGAGACCGAGCAACTAGTGGCCCCAGCGATCACATTCCTCTGAGGTTTCCTCTAAGCTGGCTGTAGCTGTGGGGAGCAAGGCATGTATCGTCGATCCATGCACTCAGGTGTCGATCAACCAATAGGCAAAAAGTTCACCCCATGACACACTGTGGACAGCCCCCTCATCTGCATTTACATTTCTTCATGCCCTTCTGCATGCATGAAGAAATGTAAATGTGAAAAGAATTCAGGAAGGAATGTAAATGTATGAAGAACTGTAAATGTATAAAGAATGAGTGAATAAATGGACATGTTAAAATGTATGTAGGAATGTAAATGTACAAAGAATGTGTGAGGGAATGTAAATGTAAAAAGAAAAGACTTTTATCAGTTAATTAATGCCTATATTTATTTTTTATGCATTTTTAGAGCAATTAAATGGCATATGAATGTATTTATTGACTCATTTATTTACGTATTTATTTTTAATTTTGGCAGTTCCGGTCCTCCGTATAAGAGAGCCAGATTCAGATGCCAGATCAAATGTAAAGGGAGGTCTCTTAATACTTGCCACTTTAGCATAGAAGCTGCTTTTTCTGATTTTTTTTCTTTCTGTTTTTTAATACTGCATACACATTTTCTGTATTTTCTGGTTGTATTCTAATGAAGAGACCAAGAAATAATTATATATGTAGTCATTAAAGCATTACTAAAACAACAAATCTAATGGTGGCCTAAGAGTTTTGCAGAGTACTGTAGGTCACTTTGAAAAAACAGCACAAAAGCAAGATGGATTAGCTGATTCTGTATAGCAAATCACAGGATTTCCAGTCAAGGTTATTGACAAAGTTGTTCCAATAAGCTACCACATATGGAATTGATACGACTTCTTTCTGAAATAATGAACGTACTGTATATGACGATTACTATTGCGTGTTGAAGAGAAACAAATTTGACCAATTTCAAGTTTGGTTGGATCAATGGATAATACTGTTGGATTCTGTCCTGCTGTACTTTTAAATAACATAATTACTCCAGCAGGGATTGCACTTCACTAATAGGGATTACGATACTATATTTTAACATAAATTCTTGATATGTCATTAATGATCCATTTGAATTAAACAACTGACGAACCAAAAGTATGTTGTGAGTAAACCAATATGGGTAAAATAAGGATTTGTTTCTATATACGATGTCTTTATTGTTCCATATGTAGTACCTATGCGGGGAAAAATTAAGTTTATAAATCAATGACCAAGAAAGAAGCATCTGTTTATGAAAGTTGGATAGTTTTGAGGGGACTTTTTCAACATTATAATTACAAAATAAGAGGAAATTTAGGCCTCCTAATTTAGAGAAAATAAAAGTTGGTATGAAGTTTGAAATTGAAGATGGGTTCTTGAAGAATTGTTTAGACAATTTATTTTGAATGTGTTGTTTAAAGTGTAAAAATCTAAAAAAAAAATGAAGGCAAAAATTTTGATAATTCTAATTATAAAAGTTCCCAATTACTAGCGTTCAATTAACAATTGGACAGTTTTAGTCACAGTATCATGTTTTAGAATAGAGCTGTTCAGTTTCCAGTATGAACCTATAGAGGTTCATACTGGAAACTGAACAGAGAGATTTGTATTGAAATTGCTCTGTGATCTGTTAAAGGAGGAGTGAGTATTTTGACATTCATGACATTGCTATCAAAACAATTGGAAACCAACCAAAAGTCTATGCGTGATAAACTAGTACGTGCTTTATATAAGAATTCATATCAGGATTTTTATCTCTCCATATATCCATATCATGTTGAATTTATGCATACATTGTATCGAATTAGAGGCCATAGAACAACTTGCTCGCAGAGGCCACCTATCTTGAAGACCATCCAGAGCAATATTAAAGTCCTGTCCCATCACTATCATTGCGTTTGGATATTTAGAAAGCCAATGTAAAAAGCGAGATTCTAAAACATCAAGCAATATATCGTTTTCACACTTTGAGTTGTACCCATACAAGTTAACTAGCAAGATTACAGTATCATTGATATTAATGATCAAAATAAAGAAACGACCTTTGGGATCAGAATGTAAAATGTCCCCATTAAGGAGTTCTTCTAAATAGCAGCACCTGCTGCTCTTTCTGAGCCATGCGATAACCAAATGTCATTGCCCCACTGTGCTTTCCATAACTGTGCATTGTTCTTAACTGAATGTGTCTCTTGAAAAAAAGTGTTTTGCTGTTTTGCAAATAGAAAATAAAGCTTTCCATTTGATATTCTGTCTCAACCCCCTGGCATTAAGAGAAAAAAAACAAACAGAAAAAGACAATGTAACAAAGAAGTACTAGGAACAAGTACTATAAAAAGTAGAAAATCTCAAGTACTAGAAGAATATAGAGAACAATCTCTATCCCTTAACAATAGAGAACAATAATACTATATGATCCAGTGTTTAATTTTCTTTCCTTGTCCCCCATCACTATAGTAATAAGCCACAGTGTATATCACATCGCCTTGAACTCAAAGTTAGATCTTCAGTAATCCTTAGTAGTCCTCTTGGAGGAAGATATGAATAGTTTTAAGTGTGGAGTGCAATAAAGGGTGATGTGTTCACACAAAACAATTCAAGAAACTTGGAGGTAAAAAATAAAATAGAAAGAAAAAAATAATGTGCCTCCTGCTTCCTGTTGTTGTTGTTGTTGTTGTTGTTGTTTTTCCCAGCTAGTCACAAACCAGACTGTGTCACATTGCTTTGACCTCAAAAGTTGCATCTTCAGCAATCATTAATAGTCATCCTGGAGGAAATCATGTTTTATGTATGAAATGCAGTAATAGTGGGTGATGTGTTCACGCAAAACAATTAAAAAAAAGAAAAGTAAAAATGAGCAAAAAAAAACCTCTCAGTTACTTAATACAAACAGGAAGCTGTTGTTTTTGTTTTTTGTTTTTTTTTCCCTAGAAATAGCTCCATCATCATCCAAGCCATAGACTCAAGCCAGAGACTGTATCATGACACCTTGTGCTCAAAGGTTATGTCTTCAGCAAACCTTTAACTTGTCATCTTGGAGGAAGTCAGAGGAAGTTTTAAGTTTGGGAAGCCGCACCAGTAGATGATGTGTCCATCTGGGATAGATTAAGTTGCTCTGGACGTACCTCCTTTTCATCAATGATGACACGGGTACCTGCAAAATGTGCCTTCTTCCCTTCTTTCTTTGCAGCTTTAATCATGGGCCACAGCTTGTTTCATATTGCTTTGTCATCAGCAGTTAAATCTTCAGCGAATCTCAGCTTGTTATTTTTGAGGTATTCACTCTTTTTTGCTGTCCTCCACAGAAGATCTCTTGTAGATCTATTTGTGAACCGGATAATAGTTGTCCTGGGCCTGTTTGATGTTCCCTGGTATCTTCCTAGGCAGTGGACAATGTCAATGTCATCTGTAAATTTATGCTGAGAGCCAGGTACCACAGCACAGCAGATGTTGACAACCTTGGCCTTGATATCTTCTGGATTACCTCTGGGGACACCATGCAGTCTGAGGTTCCATCTCCGTCCGTACCTTTCATTCTCATTGAGTTTAAGTTGCAGTTCTGCTATTTGCTGGTCATATCTTTCACTGGCAGTTTTGACCACCCTCATATCAGTCTTTAGCGACTCAACTTCTGGAAAGGCAAAATCAACGGACTTCTTCAGGGCTTCAATGCTCACTGTGTTCCTAGTTATCATGCCCTCCAGGTTATCTGCTTGTGCATTAATTGCGGTGACAATGTTGTTCTGTAAGTCTGCTAAAGACATCTCAGGTTTCTGTCTTTTTTCTTTTGGCTTAACCGGCATATCAGGGGCAGACACTGGCAGAGGTATAAGATCAGCATCTTGACTACAAACGTGAGTTTCAGAAACTGCATAATTGTGGTCGATG
Organism: Epinephelus lanceolatus; assembly: GCF_041903045.1. NCBI lineage: Eukaryota > Metazoa > Chordata > Actinopteri > Perciformes > Serranidae > Epinephelus > Epinephelus lanceolatus. Next base: position 3,372,675 of record NC_135752.1, read on the forward strand.
TCAGTTGAAGTAGTAGCAGTAGATGCAGTAGTAGCTGAAGAGCTTGCTAGTGTCTTGTGACAAAAATCATACCTTCTTTGTAGACAGGAGTTTATTTCTCTTTACGTTTCTTTCCTTGTTCATTTGGCTTCATGTTGACGGAGGCTGAGGCTCAACACACAATAGCAATATAGCTATTTTTAGCTTAGCTGTATTTGTGCGTTCCGGTCGGCAGGAAGGGCAGTTAACTCTGTATTAACTGAAGGACTGGTATTTAAAAGGCTGGGAGATTGTTTACACTCTCTTCGTAGGTATTTAGTGCATCAAATTAAAAGTCGAAAGATGAAGGTAAGGGATAGAAATCCGAAACACTGCTCAGCCACGAAAACTTGCGTCTGCCTCGGCCGCCATCTTGTCCGGACCACCAGTTAATCTTCTTCGTGTATACATACTGAAAGTCCATACCGGAAGTTGTATACATACCAGAAGTCAGTTTATTTACAGTTTGTACAGTAAGGGGACAGTAATAATAATAATAATATATAGGCTATTTTAATATGATATATTTTAATGCTAAAGCAGTAATCAGTTCTGATATAAATGGTCCAAGAGGCCGTATGTGTGTATATATATATATATATATATATATATATACATATATATATATGTATATATATATATATTTTTTTTTTTTTTTTTGGTAGATTGGCTTATGGGGTCATTTTGAAGGAGTAATTAAGTTAATCTTCTATAAGTGTTATCTTCCCTCCAAAACTGGCATATTAAATGGATATTAAAACACTTTAAAACTTACACCTCAGGAGTTCTTACCTGTCGGGATCCTTCGGGAAACGGTGGAAGGCCAGGTGCGGGGTGTTCCACTGATAGTTGTTGCAGTTAATTGCACTACACTGTTTTCTTTTACTTTTTTTCTCCTCTCTCCTTGACATCTTGCATGTTGTCTGGGCGCAACAGTCCAAGCTCAACAGTCCAAAATGGCGGTAGCGCTCCTAGTGGCTGTTGGCAGAAATTCAACGGCGCTTCGCCTCTTGGTATCCATGCTCTTTGATATATCCAGTCCATACCGGAAGTCGATACCGGAAGTCAAACGGAAGTTGATCTTCTTCTTGACATGGTATACATACCAGAGGTCCATACCGGAAGTCAGTTTTTTGTTTGTTGCCCCCCCCACACCCCCAATTATTTCAGCAATTATTTTAAATACAATCATGTTTTGTTTGGAGTAACAGACCCCAACAAGTTAAACCTACAAAAATTTACATGAATTTATACACATACATTTATACACATGAATTTTAGTTGATTTAATTTTTAACAAAGATTAAATAAGGTGAGCACTTTCATTTATTGGGCTACAGTTGCAACATGCAGATTACTATCAGGTCATTCAAAACAACTGAAAACCATGGACACAACAAATTTTACTTGGCGAACCACCAAGTTCCACCAACACTGACAAGGGGACATGAGCTTCCGCAGCTTCTTTTTGATTCGATTTGCACAAGTCCACTTTGGAGTCCCCACAAAACTTGTTTTCCACCATTTCGGAAAGAACTTGGTATTGAAGTATCTCTTCATTGGCAGTGGTGCTACAGTAATCCACAGACCGAATATGGTGACACAAGCGATGAGACAGGCCACTCCTTTGAGCAAGTAGGCGATACTGCTGACAGTCCTCCATCTCACATTTTGTGACATGCTGCTGGCCCCATGTTTTCCGCAGCACATGCATCGGTACACTGAAACCCTTAGCGATTTTCCTGACATTTCCATTATTTTGGTCAACACGTGTGCTTTTAAGATGAGATTTGGCTGTGATATCTTTTTGTTGACTGTGTTGTCTTTGAATATGTAATGCCAAATTATTTTTGTATAATACAATGGTGCAGTGAGGGCACTTCACGTGGGAAGATGGAAGTGGAGGCTCTGGAGGCTCTATGGTTGTAGCTGGGGGTGACTGATCTGTGACAAGTGTCGGGGTCTTGGGTGATGCTGTCTGAGATAGAGGGTGGGAGAGGTGGGAAGATGGAAGTTCCTGAGTGACTGCTTCTTCTGGTGCGGACACTGAAGGGGAAAGTGCATATGAATGATCCAGTGATTGTGCAATAAAGTCCTCAGATGATGATGGTGAGGACTGATGAAGAGGTGGCACCACCACAACACATTTTTTAAAACACTCAGTCACATGTGGTGACATGAAGTCTTTACGAATTACAGTTATGTCACAGAGTGGACAGTGGAAATGACCTTTATCACGGCAAGGCATGTTGCATCTGCAGATTATTTTTTCTGTAAAGGGAGAGGAATTTGTATTAAAAACCATCATATTATAACTGAGAAACAAAAATTTACTTTACATCCTATAAACAATAACTTATACGATTGTATTTTTCCTTAACTGAAACTGTTATGACCATTAAGTGTAGAAAGTTTCTTTTCACCAGACAATGAGTTTTTAAGGAGATGTAATTTACCTTGACATGTTTCACTTCAGTCTTGTTCAGAAGCGTCATCTGTCGTGCGTCATAATGTGTCTTTATCAGCTGGTAGTATCCCGGAGGTAAACTACATCTCCTTAAAAACTCATTGTCTGGTAAAAAGAAACTTTCTACACTTAATGTATTTTGAGTAGACAAAATCAACCTAATTAGTTATGACCATTTCAACAGGTGCAACAACTCCACAAAAATCATTTTTTAAATCTCAAATTATTTTTTTTAATATTCTATGACAAAATACTTTCTCTCAAAAAAATTTTTAGTCTCAAATATTATCACTTTTTGCTATCAGTGTGAACTTTTTCTCTCAAATATTGTTTTCTCTTAAACATTTTTTTTCTCTCATCTAATTTATTTTCTTGCATGTAATAAAGACACAAATCTAACGCCATAAAAATATGACAACCTTATACATGCAAAAACACAAATATCATGAAATATTACTGTTACATGTAGAAGTATATGATCTCAAACAGATACTTCTCATCAACATACCATGGGAATGAACTGCATTTTCTGTATGGTTTTTCAGGTGCCTCTGGATTGCACTCTCATTTTTGGTTTTACATTTGGGGCAGAGAGGACACCTAAACTGGGATGGTGAAAGGGTTATGTGCCCCAGACTGACTTCGCCACTCAAAATAGAGGGGTGCATCTGAAAAAAGGAGAAGTCCATCAACATTGATATCTGGAAAACATACTGAACATCAACCATATTTTACTGATCTGAAGGACTCATGGTGGAGGAGGCACTACAGCTATTTATGTATCCACATGTGTATGTGTATTAAGTGCTCTTATGCATAAAACATAATACAAATCTATTTTTTGCAGACACCCAGGGCTATGTATATGTTATTTATCTGACCCGGTTAACCCTCGGGGGTCGCTCAGAAATAGAAATACATTTGAGACTTTCTTCAGGATCGCCAAGATAAACTGGAAAAAACAACCAAGGCCAGCAGGGCTCAGAGGGCAGATGATCAATGAGTGAGTGTTTTTGTCATCTCACAATGTTTTTTTTTTTTTTAGATATTTTTTTGGGCATTTTTAAGCCTTCAATTGATTGGACAGACAAGCGTGAAAGGGGGAGAGAGAGAGGGAATGACATGCAGCAAAGGGCCACAGGCTGGAGCTGAACCCAGGCCGCTGCGGCAACAGCCTTGTACATGGGGCGCCTGCTCTACCACTAAGCCACCGACGCCCCATCTCACACTGTTTTGGCCAACAGAGTAATGGCTTTTGGCTGTGGTGGTGATACACAACTTCCAGGCCCTATACAATAAAGTATGTTTGTTGTTGATAACACTAGTGTTATTATAATTATGTTGTTTTTCCGGTGTTGTTGACAACACAAGTGTTAAATTTATGTCATATTTTTCTGTCTGGTGTTGTTGATAATAAAAGTGATATTAAATTTGTCATTTTTCCAGTGTTTTTGATAAAATTAATTAATTAATTAATTACTTAATAAAGTATATTAAAAAAAATAACACAAGTGTAATTAAATTATTGTTTTTTTAAGTGCTGTAGTTGAATAGTGAAGTAAATTATTTCAGATGCCTTTTCCATTTGTAAACAGAGTCTGTTTGTGACAATCACTTTTACGCGCTGGGCAGGTTTGGGGGTTTGTGTAGGCATTGCAACAATGGCTGTGCAAGAAGAAAAACTCAGAAAGACTTGGCTTCTCATTCAGTACAGCACGCACTGAGGAATTTATTGCTTTAATTGACTGCATTTACCATTACCAATACTGACTGGATAGCTACTTAAAGTTTCTCCTTGAAGTGTTCTTCTTTGTGGACGAGGAAAAAAGCAAAAGGGATGCAATTGTTTGCAACTACTTTTGAGTATTCATTATAAGGTAATGAATACAAATGAAAGTAATAGTTTGAAGATTTTTTATTTAAATACATTTCTGTTAAGTCATTATCTATCACTGAATGAGGTAACACAATGGTGACTGATCCAATGGCCCACTGATGAATGCCATTGAGTTTGCAGTATTATTGAACTTGGTGTCTGTGGCGACAATACCAGGAATAATGACAAGTGGCACAGAGTCATTAATAATCTGCTCTCACACACACCAAAACATACATACATGGGTACACACATGCAACTCATTTGACCCTTTCATCTTGCCAGCTGCAGGACTCATAAAACAAGCTGATATAAATAAATTTAACAGCCTCTTTTATTTTATTTTTTTTTACTTCTTTTTATTTGTTTTCAACAAGTTTAGTGTAGTTTTACAGTGCTGTCATTAGGTTCACAGATACAGCTCATGCATAAATGTCTTGCAAAAAAGTCCATTTATTTTGGCATCTTTTCAAAGTCTATTTTTGGTTCACCATTCTCAGGTGAAAGGATATAAACAACAGGTAAAAAGGAAGACATAAAAAAGAAAACAAGAAATGATAATAACCAAAAGTATACTGTAAGTAAATTATTATGAATGCTATCTAAATTAGAAGAGAAAGAGTCATGTTAATCAAGTAATTTAAAAAGGTATGAAATAACAGGTGCCAATTTAGTTAGAAATAAATCTATTTTTAATTGCAGTTTAGGAGTTATATATTCCATAGAGAAGACATCCTTAATTTTCTCCCTGCATGAGGGACTGCGGCCTTAGCCAGGAGATTGTGATCATCATCTTGGCATGACAAGGCATTAAAGTACTCCACCTCGCAACTTCTCCAACTCATCTGCTTCTCCACTCTGCCATGCATCTCTGCCATCAAAAACCACGGACTTCTATGACGACCCAGATACATCCACAGAGGCTCTGGTCGTAAGTTTGTTTACTGTCAGTCAGGCCACTCCAACCCCGCTCTCTGGTCAGCTGAGCGCTCTACTACTCATTGATTGATCACAACAATACACACGTGCTCACTCCTTGTCTGCGAGCCCTGGCTAATCACGCCAATCCATTCATACCATGCAAAGCAATATGAAGCTCACTCTATTCAATACCCGGTCCCTCAATAACAAAAGCTATATCCTACATGAATTCATTCTAAATAATAAATTGGACTTTCTCTGTCTCACTGAAACCTGGCAATAACCACTGGATTATCTATCACTCAACCTCACTGCACCCATACATTGATAAACCACGCACTGAGGGTCGAGGTGGTGGGATAGCTGTAATACACAGACAGTAAATCAAAACCAGTCTCATCTCCATCTCCACCTGCTCCTTCATTTAAACATCTGGGCCCATATTCACAAAAGAATCCTAAAACTAAAAGTAGCTCTTAGTCACGTCATTCTAAGAAAAATCTTAGAATTCCTTGAATTCTAAGATTTTTCTTAGAATTTTCCCTTGGTAAGATAAAAGTTATTCACAAAGCATCTTAGGCCTTAAGAGAGCTCCTATGGTGAAAACCTGTTAAGAGGAGGGAGAAGGACTTTTAAGAAGCCTAAGAGTGTCTTAAACAGAGAAGATGGCGGAAAGACAGAGAGGAAGGAGAGATATTCTCCATATATTGAACGACTTAAAACGATTTAATAAGACGCTACCGGCTCGATCGTGCAGTGATAATGTTTGTGGTTGACCTCATCAGGGATGAGCTTACTTTTCCCACCCAGCGTAGTAACGCAATAACGCCCGATTTGGATTGCAGCACGTACCAGCACACTCATCACTTGTGCGTAAAAGGAGAGGGAACGACGCATTGATTTGTCGGGCAATGCGCTCCCAAGTCTGCCTCTTCCCTTATGCCATGATCCCGGGATCGAATTGCTCTTCTGTCCAGTTCGGCTTTCTCGTTCTGTTTTTTTCTCCATTTCGTTCGTTGTTTTGGTCATTCTGCCAAATCAAACCGCTTTTTACAAGGAGGCCAGCAATCACAGTAATTGCTGACAGCTGAGTCTGCGTCCACCATTAATATCAAATAGATTAAGTGGTAAAATTACCAGCATGGCGAGTAAACATAACAATAAGCAAATCAATATAATAATTGGCATGTGAATGAGGTACGTTCAAACATTTTGAAGCTGTGTAACAATTAATTGTTACACAATTACATTTCTTAATATAGTCTAAGTTCTATGATCGGTTGATTTCACTGTCCATTCATTACTAGGAGCGCATTTGTTTTTGTTAAGTTTTTTTCTTTTTTCCTTTTTGTAACAACCAATTGTCATACCTAGCAACGGGGTCAACCACACCTCCTCACTAAGATAAAAGTTTCTGTCCCCTCCTTGCTCAAAGTTGCTCTCACAAACTTCCTGAATCACTCTTAAGCTAAGATTCCTTGCTAGGGATTTTTAGGGATAGTTAGTTAGTTAGTTTAGGGATAGTTAGTCATGGCAGTTGTCCACCGTCCCCCCCAAACCTCACTCATCATTCCTCTCTGACTTTTCTGACTTTCTGACCCAGCTCTGTTCTTTCTCCCTCTCAATCCTCCTTCTCGGTACTTTAAATATCCACAGTGACTCCACAAACTCCTCTGCAACCACCGACTTCACTGACATACTCAACTGCTTTAATTTCATTCACCGTGTCAGTTTTCCCACCCATAACCGGGGTCACACTCTGAACCTTGTTTGCTCCACTGTACTCACCTTGCATCATCTCTCTGGTTCCACCCTCACCATCTTTGACCACTTAGCCATCACCACGTCCATTGACATTCCTACCCCACTACTAAAGCAAAAACGCACAATCACCTTCCGTGAACTAAACTCTGTTTCCCCTCTCCCTCTCCTCCCTCTTTGAAAAAATATCCACTTCTCCCTTCATTGACCTTCACAGCCCCTCAAACCTCAAAGACTACTATAATCTCACTCCTGCCTCCACGAACTTGCACCCCTCAAAACCAAAACAGTCCTCTTCACCCATTCTGCTCCCTGGTACACCCCAGAACTCTGCTTGATGAAAACTTGTGCCTGACAACTCGAAAGACTCTACAATTAAACACGTTAGCGTTAGCACTAGTCGGCTGTTATGCTAACGTTCCGGGAGCCTGCTTCTCGACTCACGGAGCTCGCCGGAGCCGAGAAGCGTAGGGACGTTAGCGTTAGCACTAGTCGGCTGCCATGCTAACGTTCCGGGAGCCTGCTTAAGCATGGGGACGTTAGCGTTAGCACTAGTCGGCTGCCATGCTAACGTTCCAAATCTTCTCCGTGAGAGGACTCATGGAGAAGAGAGGAATGTTAGCGTTAGCTCCCAGAGTTAGCACTAGAGCTACTACGGCTAATGGAGTAGCTTGCAGCTATGGAGCGCTTCTACCAGCTCTTTTAGTCACTGAGCCTCGCCTCCATTTCAGCAAATATATTGCATTTATTACAGGGACCATCATCATTGAAGTAGGCAGGGGAATAGCTAAACACAGCCACCAGGCTGCCTGCCGGTCTACATTTTACAATGCTAATTGCATATGTTAGCTGGGCTGCCGGGCTACTCACCTAACACAACCGTAACGCCTGACCCATTGCTGGGACCGAGCCGCTAATAACTCAAGCTCCGGACATTAACCCATGCTACGATTCTAACATTAAATTTAATTGAATCAACATAGCGACATGTGCCTAACGTTACTGTAACACTAATTAAAACAGACATTTGACTTTATGTTGTACCTGTCCAGGAGAAGAAGAGCTAGCTCCGAGTCAGATTGTAGCCCCTTTAGCTCTTGCAGTGCTCTCCACCTTGGAAATGCAAGGCCAATGTTAATCCGAGTTCTGTCCCTTTCTTTATCCGACAACTTCTTTGCCAACAACCGTTGTTTCTTAAGAGGTAATGTCAGATCCTGGTCATCTTCAGGTGGACGTTCCACTCTCTGCCATTTCATTCGAAAATACACACTGCCATTGCTCACCGACTGTAGCCTGTTATAGGGAGGGAGGGCCAAGGACTCCGAGAGGAGGAAGAGGAGGAGGAGGGGGGGGGATTCACATGAATGTACATGAACGCGCAGCCGGACCGGCTTGTAAACAATGGGCTGGAGATCAACACAGAGAGAGGGTGTGTGAGGTCATGCTATACTCCAGATGAAATTACACCTCTAGTTCTTCACATAGCAATTTTTTAATTCCTTCAATCTAGAAATGATGGATTTCGCTTATCGCTCCTCTAAGGTTTTTTTTCTACTTGCCCTGCTGGGCAAGTACTTCTCAAATCTACTTGCCCCATCTAAATTCTTACTTGCCCTGCCTAAGAGGTTCTTTTTCTGGCTGTGTGGTGCATATTTTTGCTCATAACTTACATCTTACGTCAGCAGAGATGCTCAGCCAATGGAGGCAGCAGCACATAAAAAAGCATCACACTGCAACTGGCCCCTCCGAGGACAGAAACAGGAGAAGAAATACACGATTACAGGCCTGGAGTTTATATTTTTAGGGCAAGGCCACTTTGGCCTTTAATAAATACAAATTTATTGGGGCATCACAGCCAAAATGTGGGGCACCAAGGCCAAAACCAATGGCGCAATAACAATATGTGCTAACTACATTTAATGAAGACAAAACAATATGTGTTGAAAAACAGTACTGAGTTTACTAAAACTGGATGTGCATGACTGGGGATATATCTCGTTTCTTGTTGTTTTGATTCATGTCCCTTATTTTTTAAGTCTTTGAAATCTCTTTATTCTTTTGTTATCTCCTAGTTATTAAGAAATTGTTATTAGAAGAAGATTCTTTATTGTTCTTTCTCAGCACATTACATACATTGAAATGAAATTTGACCTCTGCATTTGACCCATCCTACTGTATACACTGGGAGCAGTGGGCAGCCGCAGTGCAGCGTCTGGGGACCAACTCCAGTTCTTTTGCCAATGCCAATGGTCAGGGTCACTGACAGGAGTATTCACCTAACATAGCCTATATATCTTTAATTATATAATTATTTATATGTCTCTATGTATATTTTTATATAAATCCCCAATATTTAATTTGCCTTTAAAAAAATCCTCTTCCTTCATTTAATTTGACAATGTTTATTGTATTGTATTATATGTATTAATTCTCTACAGGATCTTGTATGTTCTTTAATGTATGTTCAATTTATTAAAAGAAAAAAACAAAACAACATTTTGGTGAACCCTGCAGCAAAGTGAACCCTGTTCCTCAGAGAAGATCTTTGCCTCCCAGTTTGTTCCTGGTGACAGAGCAGAGTGAACCGTCTTTCTTCTCAGAGGATCTTTGTCCCATGAGAGCAGGCAGCTGTTCTCCGTGTCCGCATTTAAAACAACTTTCGCTGGCGATTTCACAGTCACTAGAAGCACATTATGACCCTTTGTAAAAGTTTCTGTGTGGTACCTGTGTTGTACATGAGCTAACGTTAGCGGGTAAGGACTGAGAGGCGGTCCGGTATGTGTGTGTGTCCGAGTCGGTGCTGCTTGCCCGATCGGGCATGTCTGCAACTGTTAATGTCGAGCCTGAACAACACACCACCACTTAAATCCCTGGGCACAGTCATCACTGACAATAAAGACAAAGCCATACTCTTCCGTAATCATCTTAAAAACATCCATTCATGCCCAAATGACCCACATTTTGCTACTGGTCTACCTCCAAATAAAAACTTGCAGCCATGCATACATGCATCAGTGAAATAGAAAACTGGTCAAACGTGGAGATTCTAACTCAACCCTGGCAAGACACAATGCATCCTCTTCACCAAAAACCCACACCTGCAGTCAAACACCATCAATCCAGCACTCTACAACCAGAAAATAAATATCAGTAATACACAACATTAACTTAAAAGAACAATATGACCTGGACAAAATACATCAACAACCTGGAACAAAAAGCAAACAACAGACTCAACTATCTCAAAGACCTCTGTGGAAAGCATGGCACATCACCCTCCACAGGGTTTTTTTTTTTTTCCAACCAAGATGGTGATGGGGGTCGGCGGCCTGTTGTAGCAGCTCTGACTATTTTCACTCTTTTTGCTTCTTTTCATATCTTTAACTTGTGTTTTTTTTAGTTTTTTTTCCTGCTCATTTATATTGTATTGCTGCAGCGTTCTAGTTGTAGTATTACTAGGGAGTAATTCGTTTTTTCTTCACATAGTTTTTCTTTACTGTTAACTACGTTAACGTACACTCGTGAGGAACTGCTCCATATCAAACATGGAGCCAGCATCCCCGCTGTGCGGATTCCTGAGGAGGTATGGAGGGGCACCTGCCGTGGGGAGAAAGCTGGCACTAAAGTCAGAGAGAGGATTGAGAGTGACAGGAAATTCAAGCCCTTCTTGCCATCGATCATCATGGGGAATGTGAGGTCACTCGCCAACAAAACGGACGAACTGGCAGCCCTTGTAAACAACCAGCGTGTGTACAGGGAGTGTTATCAATCTACCTGGCTTCACACAGATCCACGTGGACCGGGGGAAGCAGAGCGGCAAGAAGATGAAGGTGGGGGGGCTTGCTATCTTTGTTAACACTAAGTGGTGTAACCCGGACATGCAACCGTAAAGGACTGTGTGTGCAGGACTGTGTGTGCACTCCTGTTGTAGAGCTCCTGGCAGCGGGACTACGGCTGTACTATCTTCCACGGGAGTTTTCACGCGCCATCATGGTCGTTGTTTACATTCCCCCATCAGCTGTTGCTGCCAGCGCAAGTGACGTCATCCACTCAGTGATCACAGGACTACAGATGCAGCACCCCAGCGCTCTTATCCTGATCAGTGGGGACTTAAATCATGTCTCTCTCTCTCCTGTCCTGACCAACTTCACACACTGTGCAACGAGAGGGAACAAAATCCTGGATCTTCTGTATGCCAACGTGAAGAAAGGATATAATTCTTCTTCTCTCCCTTCACTTGGTAACTCAGACCACAACCTGATACTCTTTGACACCACCTACAGGCCAATGGTGGAACAGCAGGTGACAGCACTTAGGACTGTAAAGGTTTGGTCTGATGACACAGAGGAGGCACTGCAGGAGTATTTTAATGTCACAGACTGGGGTCTTTTTATAGAAAACTTCAACAATGACATGGAGGGTCTCTCTCGTTGCATTACAAACTACATACAATTCTGTGAGGACAACATTGTCCCAACAAAAAAGGTTTGCTGTTTTTCTAACAATAAGTCATGGATCAAATAAGACATTAAAGACCTTCTTAACAGGAAAAAGAGGGAGTTCATGACCAAGGATCATGAGGAACTCAGGGCTGTTCAGAAGGAGCTGAAGAGGAGAATGAGGGAGGCCAAAAACAGCTACAAGGAGAAGATTGAGGCCAAGATGGGACAGAACAACACAAAAGAGGTGTGGAATGAGATGAGGACGATGACAGGCTGTGGGAAAACCAACCTGTCTCCCTCCCCCTCCCCCTGCTCATCAACAGCTTCAGCTGACAGCCCCCCCTCACCCCACAGGCCCTCGTCACTCCACTGCCCCTTCCCCACCCCACTGCCTGGATTTTGGATTACCTCACAGGCCAGCCACAGTACGTAAGGGTGGATGGCTGCGTATCTGAGGTGATGTCAAGTAACAAAGGAACTGTGCTGGCACCATTCTTCACCCTCTACACCTCTGATTTCCAGTTCAATTCTGGTTCCTGCCTCCTCCAAAAGTTTTCCGCCGACTCCTCTAGAGTCGGATGCATCAGCAATGATGACGAGGAGGAGTACAGTGGACTGATTGAGGGCTTTGTTGCGTGGAGCAACCGAAACCACCTTCAACTCAACATCAGCAAGACTAAGGAGGTGGTGGACTACCGGAGGAACTGGAGGCAACCTGCCCCAGTCACCATCCAGGGCGAGGAGGTGGAGATGGTGGACTCGTACAAGTACTTTGGGGTCCACATCAACAATAAACTGGACTGGACTCATAACACAGATGCCCTCTATAGGAAAGGACAGAGCAGGATGTTCTTCCTGAGGAGATCGTTTGGCGTCTGTAGTGGGCTCCTCAAGACCTTCTACCAGTCTATGGTTGCCAGTGCACTCTTCTTTGCTGTAGTGTGCTGGTGGGGTGGAGTTAAGACTGGTGAGGTCAACAGGCTCAACAAGCTTGAGAGGAAAGCCCGCTCTGTGGTGGGACTGGACCTGGACAGTCTGGAGACAGTGGCTGAGAGGAGGGTGAAGGACAAAATCTGTGCAATCCTGGACAATCCTTCTCACCCCCTGCACGACGAGCTGTGGCTGATGGGCATTTGTCCAATAATGACACTTTGGGCTCTAGTATATATACAGTATAGTCTGTATATATATGTGTGTATATGTATATCACACTCTGGGGTTGAGGTGAATAAAAGAACTGTGTTGTGACCTAAATAACATGCTGTTCCTATCTGCAGAAAGTATTAAAGCATGAAATCCCGCATTTTTAATGTACGAAAGCATCCTGTATCATAACTACATGTGTGCCGTTTGTAACAAACCAAACTGCGTGAAAATCAGTTAAAAATTCAGTGAGTTATTCTATTTTACTTGTGCATACAGATCCTTTCTCAGTAGAAGTGAATGCAAAGCGAGACCCATCCAAGATGGCGGCCGGCAAGGACGCACTCAGGCACTCGATGCAGCGTCTATGTATATATGTCTATGATGAGAACGGCCAAGTCAGCCTGCTGCACAAAAGCCCTCCCTGTGACTTAATGTCCAATCACTGTTGTGGCTCTGCCCACTCACCCCCTCACACTGTTGTAACTGGAGCCAGTGAAAATGAAAGCCAGTGGAGCCCTCACCACTCTACTCGAAGAAGGAAGCAGATGTAACTATGGATATCAGAATTTGTTCAGTCGTGACTCCTTGACTCTATACACTGACTTGCTGACATGCTGATGTATTGCGGTAAGCGAGTTGTGTCATTTCCGGTGTTTCTGTGACAGCGTCTCTGTACTGCTCTGGTGAATTCTACTAGCCTGCTTTCTGCTTTCTCACTTCAGTTGCTTTAACGTCTGCTTCAAGTCTTAACCCACACTGGTTCTGTTTACGCACTTATAGCTCTCCTCCTTTCTATGACTTTCTTGCTAATCTCTTAGCTGTTGTTTGCACGTTACTAGCCTTGGTAGCTACATTAGCTTTACAGTTAGCGATGGCTTCTCCCTCTGCTCTTTCTTGCTCAGTGTGCCAAATGTTCAGTTATGCCTCTGCCTCCTTTAGCGACAGTGGTAATTGTAACAAGTGTAGCTTATTTGCTGCGTTGGAGGCGAGGCTTAGTGAATTAGAAGCGCGGCTCCGCACCATGGAAAACCATTCAGTAGCTGCGGTAGTTAGCCAGCCCCCTGTAGCCAGTGCGGAGCCACATAGCATAGCTTTAGCCTCTGCTAGTGGTCCTCCAGTAATGTCTGTTCAGCCGGGAGGTTGGGTAACCATTCGCCAGAGGCATAGCTCCAAGCCGAAGCCCACGGCTCACCACCAGCCTGTTCATGTTTCCAACCACTTTTCCCCCCTCAGCGACACACCCACTGAGGATAAAACTCTGGTTATTGGCAGCTCTATTCTGAGGAACGTGAAGTTAGCAACACCAGCGGCCATAGTCAAATGTATCCCTGGGGCCAGAGCGGGCGACATTGAGTCAAATTTAAAACTGCTGGCTAAAGCTAAACATAGATTCAGTAAGATTGTTATTCACGTCGGCGGCAATGACACCCGGTTACGCCAATCGGAGGTCACTAAAATTAATATTACCTCGGTGTGTGAATATGCAAAAACGATGTCGGACTCCGTAGTTTTCTCTGGACCCCTCCCAAATCTGACCACTGATGACATGTTTAGCCGCATGTCATCATTTAATCGCTGGCTGTCCAGGTAGTGTCCAGCAAATGATGTGGGTTTCGTTAATAATTGGCAAACTTTCTGGGGAAAACCTGGTCTTATTAGAAGAGACGGCATTCATCCCACTTTGGATAGAGCTGCTCTCATTTCTAGGAACCTGGCAAATTTTATTAGTAATTTAAATCCCCGACAACCCAGAGTTGAGATCAGGACTCAGAGTCGCAGTCTTATATGCCTCTCTGAGCTTCTAGTGCAGTTACCCAGCCATAGTTTTCATAGTTTTATACAAACGGTGTCTGTCCCCCGACCACCTAAATTATTTAAATCTAAAATTAAACAAAGAGGAGTTGTGCAAAACAACCTCATAAAAATTAAAACCTCTTCTGTGACAGAAAGACAAAACAGGAGAATTAAATGCGGACTATTAAATACCAGGTCTCTATCGTCTAAAGCAGTGTTAGTAAACGAATTAATATCAGATAATCATATTGATTTACTCAGTCTCATCAAAACCTGTCTGTGTCCAGATGAATATGTTAGTCTTAATGAGTCCACTCCTCCCAGTCATAATAATACCCACATTCCTCGAGGCAGCGGCCGAGGAGGGGGAGTTGCAGCCATTTTTAACTCTAGCCTGTTAATCAGCCCTAAACCTAAACTAGATTATAATTAATTTGAAAGCCGTCTTTTACATCCGACCTGGAAAACCCCGCAGCCACTTTTATTTGTTATAGTGTACCGTGCTCCTGGCCTGTATTCTGAATTTGTATCTGAATTCTCAGAGTTTTTATCCAGTTTAGTTCTTAAATCAGACAAAGCTATTATTGTAGGCGATTTTAACATTCATGTCGACGTTGATAATGACTCCCTGGCTACCGCGTTTATCTCATTATTAGACTCCATTGGCTTCAGTCAGGGTGTACATGAACCCACTCACTGTTTTAACCATACCCTCAATCTAGTTCTGACGTATGGAATTGAAATTGATAACCTAACAGTCTTTCCACAGAATCCCTCGCTATCGGATCATTATCTGATTACTTTTGATTTCTTTTTACTCGATTACACGCCACTCAGCAACAGTTACTATACTAGATGTTTATCAGATAGTGCTGTCACAAAATTTAAGGAAATGATTAGGCTCGCTGCGAACAACACTCGACTCTGTAGCTCCTCTTAAAAAGAAGTTAACAAACCCAAGAAAGTTCGCTTGGTATAACTCTCAAACCCGCAAGTTAAAACAAATATTGCAAAAGTTTGAAAGGAATTGCCGATTAACCAAACTGGAAGAATCCCATTTAATCTGGGTAGACAGTCTCAAAACTTATAAGAGGGGCCTCCGCAATGCCAGAGCAAACTATTACTCAGCTTTAATAGAAGAAAACAAAAATAACCCCAGGTTTCTTTTCAGCACTGTAGCCAGGCTGACTGAGAGTCAAAGCTCTATTGAGCCTTGTATTCCTTTAGCCCTTAGCAGTAATGATTTTATGAGCTTTTTTAATGACAAAATTCTAACTATTAGAGGCAAAATTCATGACCTCCTGTCCTCAGATAGTACCTATCTAACCTCAAACACAGCTGTAAGACCTAATATATATTTAGACAGCTTCTCCCCAATTTCTCTTCAAGAATTGACCGCAGTGATTTCTTCATCTAAATCATCAACGTGTCTCTTAGACCCCATCCCAACTAGGCTACTTAAGGAGGTCTTACCTTTAGTTAACACTCATATATTAGATATGATCAGTATATCCTTATTAACATGCTATGTACCAGTCTTTTAAGGTAGCTGTAATTAAACCTCTACTAAAAAAGCCCACCCTGGATCCAGAGGTGTTAGCCAACTATAGACCAATATCTAATCTTCCCTTTCTGTCAAAGATCCTTGAGAAAGTAGTCGCAGATCAGCTGTGTGATTTTCTCCATGATAATAATTTATTTGAGGAATTTCAGTCAGGATTTAGAGTGCATCATAGCACTGAGACAGCACTTGATAAAATTACAAATGACCTTCTGATTGCTTCAGACAAAGGACTCGTCTCTGTACTTGTTTTTATTAGATCTTAGTGCGGTGTTTGACACTATTGACCATCAAATTCTACTGCAGAGACTGGATCACTTAATTGGCCTAAAAGGTTCCACACTAAGCTGGTTTAAATCTTATTTATCTGATCGTTTTTCAGTTTGTTGACGTTCATAATGAATCATCCTTACGTACTAAAGTTTGTTTTGGAGTTCCGCAAGATTCTGTGCTCGGACCAATCCTATTTACTCTATATATGCTTCCTTTAGGTAACATCATTAGAAATCACTCTATAAATTTCCATTGTTATGCGGATGATACACAGTTGTATTTATCGATGAAGCCAGAAGAAAGTAATCAATTAACTAAACTCCATAACTGCCTTAAAGACATAAAAACCTGGATGAGCACCAATTTCCTGATGTTAAATTTAGACAAAACTGAAGTTATTGTTCTTGGCCCCAAACAACTCAGAGACTCCTTATCTGATGACATAGTTTCTCTAGATGGCATTGCTCTGGCCTCTCACACTACCATAAGAAAGCTCGGAGTAACATTTGATCAAGATTTGTCTTTTAATTCTCATTTAAAACAAACCTCACGGACTGCATTTTTTCATCTGCGTAATATTGTGAAAATTAGGCCTATCCTGACCCGAAAAGATGCAGAAAAATTGGTCCACGCTTTTGTTACCTCAAGGCTGGATTACTGTAACTCTCTATTATCAGGTAGCTCTAGTAAGTCCTTAAAAACTCTCCAACTAATTCAGAATGCAGCAGCACGTGTACTAACAGGAACTAAGAAACGTGATAATATTTCTCCTGTTTTAGCTTCTCTGCACTGGCTCCCTGTAAAATCCAGAATTGAATTTAAAATCTTACTTTTAACTTATAAAGCTCTAAATGGTCAAGCTCCGTCATATCTTAGAGAGCTCATAGTGCCATATTATCCCACCAGAACACTGCGCTCTGAGAACGCAGGGTTACTCGTGGTCCCTAAAGTCTCCAAAAGTAGATCAGGAGCCAGAGCCTTCAGCTATCAGGCTCCTCTCCTGTGGAATCATCTTCCTGTTACGGTCCGGGAGGCAGACACCGTCTCCACATTTAAGACTAGACTTAAGACTTTCCTCTTTGATAAAGCTTATAGTTAGGGCTGGCTCAGGCTTGCCCTGTACCAGCCCCTAGTTGGGCTGACTTAGGCCTAGTCTGCCAGAGGACCACCCTATAATACACCGGGCACCTTCTCTCTCTCTCTCTCTCTCTCTCTCTCTCTCTCTCTCTCTCGTATCCTATTACTGCATCTTGCTAACTTGGCCATTCTGGATGTCACTAACTCGGCTTCTTCTCCGGAGCCTTTGTGCTCCACTGTCTCCCAGATTAACTCATATCGCAGTGGTGCCTGGATAGCGTGACGTGTGTGGTTGTGCTGCTGCCGTGGTCCTGCCAGATGCCTCCTGCTGCTGCTGCCATCATTAGTCATTAGTCATACTTCTACTGTTATTATACACATATGATTATTGTCACATATGTATACTATCAGATATTAATATATACTTTCAACATATTGTACCACAGTAGCCAGAACTATAACTATAATACTTCATTAATGTTGTTGTAAGCTACTGTCATTACCATCTGTCCTGCATCTCTCTCTGTCTCTGTCTCTGTCTCTGTCTCTCTCTCTCGCTCTCTCTGTCTCTCTTTCTGTCTCATTGTGTCATACGGATTACTGTTAATTTATTATGCTGATCTGTTCTGTACGACATCTATTGCACATCTGTCCGTCCTGGAAGAGGGATCCCTCCTCAGTTGCTCTTCCTGAGGTTTCTACCGTTTTTTTCCCCCCATTAAAGGGTTTTTTGTTGGGGAGTTTTTCCTGATCAACTGTGAGGGTCCTAATGACAGAGGGATGTTGTATGCTGTAAAGCCCTGTGAGGCAAATTGTGATTTGTGATATTGGGCTTTATAAATAAAATTGATTGATTGATTGATTGAATTGATACCAACAGATGCTTTGTGAAAGCAAAATAGAGCAACAGGCTATTAAAAAAACATTTAAATATTAATTAAAATTAGTTTAATTAAAAAAAACTTTAATAAGTCAGATAAGAGATAAAGTGCAGTGTAATCAAAGTAATTAACTTGTTCATATCTTCTAGACACAGTTCACACATTCACAGATGAACTTTATTAATTAATCTGGGCAATTTTACCCCCAATCCTGCTTTGCAGCATTCCTCTTTTTAGTAAAGAGACTCATTTTTTATCTGTAGATTGATTAACTGCTTTGTTTTTTCTTCTGTCCCTGAGAACACATAATTATATATTTTTTTAAAAATCGTGAGAATGGGATGAGGAATTTTTTAGACAGCTTTAAATAGTTTATTTAAGCATATGGAGGTGTAGGTTTTCATCTTTTGACACCAAACATTCTGTGAGTTTGTTTGAGACTGTAAAGTCAGTGTGAGGAAAACAGATGTGTGTGTTTGATCTAAAATATTTTACAAAGTAGAAAGACAGAACTCTTAGGCCCAATCCCAATACACCCCTTAACCCTACCACTTGCCCCTACCCCTCCGTTTTGCGCGTTCACGCATAGGGGTAAGGATGTCCCGATTCTCACTGAGGCACAGGGGAAGGGCGGAGTGCTAGGGCTATATGGCCCTCCAAACAGAGTTTTTTCAGAGGCACACTTCAAAGTGAGTGCTACGAGAAATCTCCCAGAATGCCTTGCAAATCACCGGCAAGATGGCAGGGAACGCTTCACAGACAAAGAAAGAAAACCATAAATGTAAGTATTTTCTTCGTAACTAAAGATTTAAAGACTATGACAACCATCGGAAATGTCGTTTCAATGTATTATATACATTTGCTCTAACAAACATAACAAAAAAAAACCGCTAGTTGTATGTGTGTGCGTGTGTGTGTGTGTGTGCGTGCGTGCGTGCGTGCGTGCGTGCGTGTGTATCGTCAGTATGCTGTCTCTAACTTAGCTAAATAGCTGATGTTATACGTTGTTTTCAGGCTGATTTGTGCATGACAGTGCATTTACAATATGTAGTATTTCCCTCCTGTAATGCCATATGACAACCGAAAATCCAGCAGCGAAGTTGCTGCATGTTACCGCTCCCCTAATATCAGTAAACACTGGCAGGAGTATGGGTTGCTAGTACAGAGCTCGGCTATTTTGTCACGAAGTCGTCTGGCAGTGTTCATTTTTAATTGATAAGTTGTATGATCAATTTGTGTCATGAAACTACAAATTGTGACCTAAGCATCTTTCTATCTCAGTCAGATAAATGGCAAATGTCATTGTGATAATACCATTATTGTCGTAGTAGAGAGGCAAAGAAGGAAAACAGCACCTGAAACATTTTCCTGTCTATTTTATGTATGATTGACCTGTGCTGTCATGCCCAACAAAATCAACATATCTGTCATTTTGATAATCAGGGTTTGTCACCCTTATAGTTTATAGTAATTGCAAGCAGTAGCATTGGTTTCTTTGAAATCTGAACAATGTCACAATAATACCCCTATGTTCCATCATTGCAGGGACTCCTCAGCAAACCAGACAGCTCATTCAGTACAGAGCAGATAATGAGCAGCGTTTCCAAAGATCTAGAAGTGCTGCCAAACCACTTTGGGAGTGAGTCATTTGTTTCAAAGTTGCTTGATTGCATACAAACATCTGTGTTTTGTCATTGTTTTGACTATTATTTTACTATTCATTACCATTCATATTTGTTATGATACTGTCACGTCCAGACTCACAGGAAAGAACCCAGATGTGAAGCAGCAAGCAGATAAAGTAATCAACAGTCTTTATTGAACACTCAGGAAAATATGTAACTGTCTCAGGTGGGTCTCGTACCCGCGTCGCGACGTTACCTCTAAGCCACGAGGCGGTGACGTGTGCAACACAGGAGCAGAGTCTTAATATCACTGGTACAGCTGGGGCTTGAACCTGCAATGCCAGGAGGGGAGTCAGAGATGTAACCTCCCGTCCACGAGGAGATTACGTGACTTGCAATCCAGATAAACAGTTGCGGGGGAACAGACAGTTGGAGAGTCGGGGACAGGCGAGGGATCAGATAACCAGCACAGTCGGGGCTTACAGGCAGAAAGCTCGGTGTCAGAGACAGAAGGCGAGGTCGATAGCCGGGGATCAGATGAGCAGGCAGGGTCAGAGCAGAAACAGGTCGGGATCTTGCAATTAGTCCGAGGGCAAGGCGAGCAGGCAGGAACGGGGACGAAACGGGTCGGCAACGGGTGATCAGTCCAAGACAAATTGCTGGAAAGGCTTGCATGAGAGCGAAGATGATCTGGCAACTGGTGTGTGTGGAGCTGGAGCTTATGTATGTTGGGCTGATTGCATGAGATGAGCTACAGGTGTGCTGATGAACACAGGTGAGTGGAATTGCCTGATGAGATGGGTGTGGCAAGGAAAAATACTGGGTGAAGAAGACTGGAGACTGACAGAACCCCCCCCCCTCAAGTGACGGCTCCTGACATCCCAACTGATCGATCAGCTGGGGGGGGGGGGGGGGGGGCGTTCAATATTCTTCTGAGGCGGAGTCCTTCCGGATGTCAGGTGGCGGTGGGATCGGTGGCTCCTCCTCTTCTGCTGAATCCTCTTCAGAGGTATTGGCAGTGGAGGGACCAGCGGTGGAAGGTCGTTGAGGTGGGGGCCCCTGTCCCTTGCGAGAAGGTTGGTCGGGATGCCTGTGGTGAAATTGTCTAATCAGGTCCTTATCTAAAATGTCCCGGGCAAGCACCCATGATCTTTCCTCTGGACCATAACCCTCCCAGTCGATGAGATATTGTAGACCTCTCCCTCGTTGACGGGAGCGGATCAGACGGCGGACTGTGAAGGCAGGACCCCCATCGATGAGGTGAGGAGGAGGGGGAGGAGGAGCATCGAGGAGGAGACGGCTCTCATGCACAGGCTTGATCTTAGAAACATGGAACATTGGGTGGACCCTCATGGTGAGGGGAAGAGCCAATCTCACGGCTGTCAGGCTGATGATCTTCTCAATAGTGAAGGGGCCAACAAACTTAGGTGCAAGCTTCCTGGATTCCACACGAAGGGGAAGGTCCTTAGAGGAAAGCCACACCCTCTGACCCACCTTGTAGGTCGGTGCTGGGATGCGTCGACAGTTGGCCGAGGTGGTATAACAGTCAACCATCCTCTGGAGGGTGGCACGGGCTCGGGCCCAGGTTCTGCAGCATCGACGGGCGAAGGCTAAGATAGAAGGACAGGAGACATCATTGTCCAAGGCAGGGAAGAGTGGGGGTTGGTACCCATAAACACAATGGAATGGAGACAGACCGGTGGAAGAGCTGAAGAGGGAATTGTGGGCATATTCCACCCACAGGAGTTGCCGGGACCACGTGCCGGAACCCACGGGTTCTGGGAGACCATGCAGTGAAGGGCCATCTCCATCTCCTGGTTCTTCCTCTCCGTTTGGCCATTGGTCTGGGGATGGAACCTAGACGAGAGACTGGCGGTGGCCCCAATCAGAGTGCAGAAGTCCTTCCAAAATATGGAAGAGAACTGAGGCCCACGGTCGGAGACCACGTCAACAGGGAGACCATGCAGGCGGAAGACGTGGTGAAGAACCAACTGGGCCGTTTCCTTGGCAGAGGGCAGCTTGCTCAGGGGCACAAAGTGAGCCATCTTGGAGAACCGGTCTACCACTGTGAGGATGACAGAGTGTCCATCTGAGGGGGGCAGACCGGTGACGAAGTCTAGGGAGACATGGGACCAGGGTCGGTGAGGGATGGGAAGTGGCTGCAGGAGTCCCGCTGGGGCATGATGTGAGGGCTTGTGTTGATTGCAAACCGGGCAGGCTTTAACAAAGTCTCTGGTGTCCTCCTCCAGCGTGGGCCACCAGAATCTTTGGAGGAGGACCTCTTGAGTACGTCGGGAACCGGGATGGCAGGTGAGGCAAGGCAAGGCAAGTTTATTTGTATAGCACAATTCAACACAAGGTAATTCAAAGTGCTATACAGAGACATTAAAAGCAACAAGACACAATTTAAAACAATAAAAACAGTCGATTAAAAAGAGAAATAGAAATTGAGAATGATAGTGATAATAATAAAATACAGTAACATAAAATAAAAACAGGCTCAATACATTGAACAGTCAGGATAAGAAAAGAAGTAGAATAATAAAAGGCATAAATCAGCAGTGTGTAGTTAAAAAGTACGGGCAGTAGAATACAGCAGGTAAGTATTTAATCTAAGAGTACGCTTCAGTAAACAATAGTGTTTTTAGCCCTGATTTAAAGGAGCTGACAGTTTGAGCAGACCTCAGATCTACAGGAAGTTTGTTCCACAGGTGAGGAGCATAATAACTGAATGCTGCCTCACCTTGCTTGGTTCTTGTTCTTGGAACACACAACAAACCTGTTCCAGATGACCTAAGGGGTCTGGATGCTTCGTAGGGAACCAGTAGATCAAGCATGTATTTTGGTCCGAGACCATTTAGGGCTTTGTAGACCAGCAGTAAGATTTTAAAATCTATTCTTTGACTCACAGGAAGCCAGTGTAGCAATTTAATGACCGGTGTAATATGGTCCAGTTTCCTGGTGTTTGTAAGGACTCTGGCGGCAGTGTTCCGAATCAGCTGCAGCTGTCTGATTGATTTTTTTGTTAAGGCCTGTAAATAAGCCATTGCAATAATCCAACCTACTAAAAATGAATGCATGAATAAGTTTTTCCATGTCTTGTTTAGACAGAAACCCCTTAATTCTAGCTATATTTTTCAGGTGGTAGTAGGCAGATTTAGTAATAAACTTTAAATGGCTGTTGAAGTTCAGGTCTGAGTCAATAATAACACCAAGATTTCTGGCTTGATTTGTAGCTGTCAATGACATAGAGCCAAGGTGGGCGCTGATCTTTGCCCTTTCATTTCTAGGGCCAAAAATTAATACCTCTGTCTTTTCTGGATTTAGCTGGAGAAAATTCTGGCACATCCAGTCATTGATTTGATGAATACAGTTACTCAATGAGAGTAAGGGACTATAGTCGTGTGATGACACTGAGATATAGAGTTGTGTGTCGTCGGCATACGTATGATAGGAGATGTTGTGATGTTCCATAATCTGGGCTAGGGGTAGCATATAGATGTTGAATAGAAGTGGTCCGAGAATGGACCCTTGAGGAACCCCACATGTGATCGTAGTTCGCTCAGATTCATGGTTACCAATTGACACAAAAAAAGTCCCTATCTTGTAAGTAAGATTTGAGGTTGGAGGCATGGGCCCACAGCAGGACCTTGGACCTTAATGTTTCTGTGACGAAGAGGCAGTGGGAAAGACAGGTGCTGGGACCTGGCTGATCCAGAGTAGGTGCTCTCACCCACTCCTCAATGTCCCAGGTAAGGGTGGCGATGACACACGGAGGCGGAAGGATGGGGGCCGGTCCCTCAGCAACCTCGTCGTCCTGCAGAAATTGCCGTGAGAGGGCATCAGGTTCAATAGGAAAGGGTGAAGTTAAACCTGGTGAAGAATAGTGACCAACGGGCTTGGCGGGAATTTAGTCTTTTGGCAGTCTTAATGTATTCTAGGTTTTTAAGGTCGGTCCAAACCAGAAAGGGATCCTTGGTACCCTCAAGCCAGTGGCGCCATTCTTTCAGAGCCAACTTGACCGCCAGGAGTTCTCTGTTGCCAATATTGTAGTTCCTTTCAGCGGGGGACAAGCGGCGAGAGAAAAAGGCACAGGGGTGGAGCTTTAGATCTGTGGTGGACCGCTGAGAGAGGACTCCTCCCACTCCAACATCAGAGGCATCCACTTCCACTATGAACTGGAGGTCGGGGTCAGGCATCTGGAGGATGGGGGCAGATGTAAACCTCTTTTTGAGTGTCTTGAAGGTGTTCTCAGCATCTGGCGACCAGAGGAAGAGTCTTGGAACTGGTGAGGGCGGTGAGCAGAGCTGCCACAGAACTGTAGTTTCGGATAAACCTTCTGTAGAAATTGGCGAACCCCAGGAAACGTTGCAGTTGCTTGCGGGAATCAGGGACAGGCCATGAAGCTACAGCGGAGACCTTGGCAGGATCCATCTGAATGTGACCCCTCGAGACGATATAGCCCAGGAAGGAGACTGATGTGACGTGAAACTCACATTTCTCTGCCTTTATGAAGAGTGAGTTCTCCAGGAGCCGCTGCAGGACGGATTGGACATGGTGGATGCGCTCGTTGTGGGTCTTGGAGAAGATGAGGATGTCATCCAGGTACACGAAGACATGCTTATTAAGCATGTTGCGGAGGACATCGTTAACGAGGGCTTGGAACACGGCGGGAGCATTGGTGAGACCAAACGGCATGACCAAATATTCATAATGGCCGATGGGGGTGTTGAACGCTGTCTTCCATTCGTCCCCTTCACGGATGTGAACAAGGTGGTAGGCGTTGCGGAGGTCAAGCTTGGTGAAGACGGTGGCTCCCTGCAACAGTTCAAAGGCCGATGAGATCAGAGGCAGAGGGTAACGGTTCTTCACTGTTATTTCATTCAGTCCTCGATAGTCAATGCAGGGCCTCAAGGATTTGTCCTTCTTTTCTACAAAAAAGAAACCTGCTCCAGCAGGGGATGAGGAGGGACGGATGAGGCCAGCCGACAGGGAGTTGTTGATGTACTCCTCCATGGCCTTCCTCTCAGGAGCGGAGAGGGAGTACAGACGGCCCTTAGGAGCGGCGGTGCCAGGCAGGAGATCAATGGCGCAGTCGTATGGCCGGTGGGGAGGCAGAGACGTAGCTTTGGCCTTGCTGAAGGCTTGGCTGTAGTCATGGTATTCAGGTGGCACATTAGAGAGTTCAGGTGGTGGATTGGTGCTGGCAGGGTGGAGTGGTGGAGTGGTGTCCTTCAGGCAGGTGAGATGACATGATGTTCCCCAGCCAAGGATGGAACTTGTAGACCAATCGATGTGGGGGTTGTGGCGGCGAAGCCACGAGAAACCCAGGACCAGAGGCAGATCAGGGTAATCCAGAATGTGGAATTGGATGGTCTCATGATGATTCCCTGACAGGAGCATGGAGACTGGTGCAGTCTGGTGGGTGATGGTGCCCATCTTGTGGCCGTCGAGGGCTCGTGCAGGGATCGGGTGAGTCAGTGGGACCTGGCCAAGTCCCAGTTGCAGAGCCACCCTCTCACTGATCAGACAGGAATCTGCTCCAGAGTCGATGTGGGTGGCCAGGGTGTGAGAACCATCACAGAGAAGCAGACGGGTTTGGAGCAGGGGACGGTGAGAGAGAGGAGACTCTGTTATTGAGCTCACCCATATCTCCTCATATACGGGCGAGCTCTGTCTTTTAACGGGCAGGTGGCAACGAAATGTCCTTCTCCTCCACAGTACAGGCAGAGCTGGGCTAGCTGGCGTCGCCTCCGCTCTGCCGGGGTGAGGCAGGTGCGTCCCAGCTGCATGGGTTCCGGTTCAGTCAGCGGTAGGTTCGGAGGTGGGTGCAGACTGGTGGGCTCCCTCTGACGTGGACCCTGGCGTCGTTCCTGTCGCCGAGTCTGAACCCGGAGATCAATGCAGATGGCCAGGTTGATGATGTCGTCGAGGGAGGTAGGAACCTCGTGTGACACCAGCTCGTCTTTGATGTAGTCGGCCAAGCCATGCATGAAGGCGTCGATCTGAGCAGCAGGGTTCCAGCCACACTGGCTGGCCCGGGTGCGAAAGTCTATAGAAAAGTCTGCCACCGACCTCTGCCCTTGTCTCAGATTCAGGAGTCCACCAGCCACTTCAGATCTAGCAGGAGTTTGTCCAAAAACCTTGCGGAGCTCTGCTGAGAAGGCCGAGAAGAAAATTTACTTTAATACTGTACATAATTAGTTTTACACCGTTCATATTTATTTTTATACTGTTTATAGTATTTACTTCTTTACTATATTATATTATATTATATTATATTATATTATATTATATTTATGTTAATGTTGATGTCAATGGCATAATATAATGCAATTTTTGTTTCTAACAGAATGTGAGCATGAATAACACTTTTTCTTATGTAATCATAACACACTTTTCCACCTGGCTAGTAGTGACATTCCTGAGACTGACAACCATACAGTAAAATTCCTGAGACAGATAGTTAAATATGAAAAGATTTATTACACAAAAAGTAAAGTGTTATTTCAGTAAACAAACTTAGAAATCCTCTGTGTGCATCCAAGCACAATTGTAACACAGCAAATGGTTTTAAACATTCAACAAAAAGTTTCCAAAAAAGCTAAAGAACAAACTATATATATTTATGGGGCTTGCACATGGCCTGAGGCCAAGGCAGCCAGTCCATCCCTTGTAGCATTCCCAGAGCTCTTGTTATCTGCTAGGGGCTCACGGGGAGGTTGGGGATTAAGGATGTCCTGGTCAACATCTGCATCTGGCTCCAGCATGTCCCCATTATCCAGACACACATTGTGTAGGAAGGCACATGACGCAACAACCAGAGGTGCAAATGTGGGTTTAACCTCCACAGCTCTGAACAGGGTGGATCTCCATCTGGTCTTCATCATTCCAAAAGCTCTTTCAATTATGCTGCGCCCCTTGGAATGATAATAATTGAAGCACCCCTGCATGTGTCCAATGACAGACTCCTTATAAGGGGTGATGAGGCAGATTGGTGTGTCCAAACAAGGATAGCCACCATCACCCAGAAGGATGTAACTTGTGGGAGGGTACCATCTTGCCCTGTAGAAGCTACTGTTCTTCATGATGCGAGTGTCATGAACTGACCCTGGGTAGCCAACAAAGATGTCAAGGAATCTTGCATCTGAATCACAAATCGCCTGCATGTTAAGTGAAAAGAACCCTTTGTAGTCGATTCGGTGCTGTAGAGGGGGTTTGATCCTGATGTGGCAGCCATCTATTGCACCCACAGCGTTGCTGAAGGCAGGGCTTCCTGATAGCTGGACAAATCCTTGTCCAACTGCATGAAGCTCTCCTGCCTGGGGGAAACAGATGGCATGCTTCAGGTTGTGCCATATGTGTTGTGCAACTTTGTGGATAATGCGGTGGATGGTGGATTTTGGCACATTGAAGATGCTGGATACATCCCAATAGGACAGTCCATGAGCCAGCCAGTAAACATAGATCAGGGGCCTCATTTATAAAGCTTGCTTACGCACAAAACGGGGCTTGAAAGTGGCGTGTGTCACTTCCCACACAAAGGTTGTGATTTATAAAAATAAACTTGGCGGGAGAATGTGCGCACCTGTAAGCAAACTCTGAGTCATGCGTGCGCACATTTTGGAGACACTGGGAAGTGGCGACGCAGATGGCGAGGTGGAGAAGTGGAGTCAGATTTTTATTGATGTCTCACACAAATTTAATGTCACACTATATCCACCTTAGATCCACGTTATCATTGAAATTAAATCCAGCAGCCTTATTTTGCGCTTGGAGTGAGTGATAATTGTTTCATAAAAACGTTGTAAAATCCAACTCAAATCCTGAATTGAAATTCTTTCTAAATACGTATTTAATCCGCACTGCCTCTAACGTCTCATTGTCCACTCTGTGAGCGCAGGAGGGGGAGAGGATGGCACGACTGCATGGAATATATTTATTTGTTTAGCTAAATATTTCCAGTGCATTTATCACGTCTCGAAATACAGCTATTAAGCACAACCGGTACACTCATTTCATCAGCCCTACTTAGACATTTGCTGTTCATGACAAAACCGGCATGAAGAAACGTGTTCGTCTATTACACTTTCATCTTTGAATTATATTTCAAATTGCACGTTGTATTTTAGGGCAGGGATACCACTCGTTCATGCTGTAATTCAGGCCGGGTGTCTGATCAGACTAATTACCATAAACAGTGGCGGCTCCTGCCAAATTTCTCAGGGGGGGCAATTGTTGTGATGATGGCTGAGGTGACCCGTTCAGTAGGTAAATTTGAATTAATTTGGCTCTACAATGACTGAATAATCCACTGTGGTCATCAACAGACTAATTTTTATCAGTTTGCCCACACAAATACCTGTTTTAGCATTAATTTTAATTAATTAAAATAAAACTGAGTAAGGTATTCACTGAGTCATTCTCAGTCTTAATCAGACATCAAACATTTTATTATAAGTGAAAATTCATTTTGTGTTCTGATTACAGAAATAAATGCAGACATACCCTACAACTTAATAGAATGCACATCACATAGTAACCATTACAACATACAAAAGATAAGGACTGGCTGGGGCTGATAATGTGCAATTAATACAACTATTTACAATTCAAGTAAAGTTAAAGTAAGTTTTTCTGACTTTGAGATAGGAGGTTCTCACAGGACAGCCACACTACAAACATATGATGATCTTATAGACCATGATGCATTGCTGTAGATTAAATGAGCCAACATACATATAAACAATATAACAACAATAATATATAAAGTTGTTCAAATGAGCTCAGCCTTAAACATCTACAGCAGTCAAATGCAACATACACATTAATACAGCAGGATAATACTTGACATACTTTTACTGGAGTGTTTTCACAGTGTAGTATTAATACATTTGCTTAAAAGGATAGTGCACCCAAAAATGAAAATTCAGCCATTATCTACTCACCCATATGCCGATGGAGGATCAGGTGAAGGTTTAGAGTCCTCACATCACTTGCGGAGATCCCAGGGGAGAGGAGGTAGCAACACAACTCCACCTAATGGAGGCTGACGGCGCCCCAGATTCAAACGTCCAAAAACACATAATTGAAAGCACAAAATATCTCCATACTGCTCGTCTGTAGTGATCCAAGTGTCCTGAAGATCTCCGCAAGTGATGTGAGGACTCTAAAACTTCACCTGGGCCTCCATCGGCATATGGGTGAGTAGATAATGGCTGAATTTTCAGTTTTGGGTGCACTATCCCTTTAAGGACACTTCTTCCACCACTGAATAAGCGCAATCTCATGAAGCATGATTTAAATTACATTACTCACTTGTACTGAAATTTCGCTCGTCTCTCTTTCAAAGCAGAAAATTGGTCAATTACCCTCTCACTGAAATCAGGCACGTTCCTGACTAGCTCCCTCTCCATGGAGAGCATGGCCAGTGCATTCAGATGTTCTGGTCCCATTGCGTTTTGCAGGAATGTCTTGAATCTCTTCAAGGTTGAGAAACACCTCTCAGCTTCAGCCGATGTCATGGGCGTGGTTATCAGGATGTTCAACAGAGTCACAGTCTCAGAAAATGTCTCCTGGAGGTTGTACCTCTGTAGAACCTGGTACAGTGCCAGTGCACCACAGCAGCCCTTGAATTCAGGACTCTCGTACATAAGGGACAGTTCAGTCTTGAGCTTCGCCTTATTCAGCATGGGGTATGCCCTCAGGGTGGTGTTCAGAGCCTCAACGGGGAATGTGTGGCAGTGCTGTTCAAACATCTCACCTTGTAGCAGCGTGGCACTCACAAGGTGGTTGGTAAAGGACAATCTTTCTTTGGCCTGGGCCAGGATGGTGTCACAGATCTGTAAAAAAAAAAAAAATTAAAATATATATGTACAGTATATACATGTCAATAACACACACACACACACACACACACAATCTATTCCTAAATGTAACACCAACACTTGAGTAAGCCTACTTAAATGGTAAATAATAAATGCAGATATCTCTTTAGACAGCCTCTGCTTCTCTTGTTCTCCCAAGGCTCTCCTTGATGTGGTTCCTGTTGCTTCTCGTTGCTGCTCTTGAGATGAACTTTGGTCCCTGAATGCAGACAGACAAACTGTCTTTGTTAGTATATGAATGAGACAGTACATCACTGATGATACTTGCAATTCCTGTCTTATAAAACCAGAAGTAAAACAAACTGTCTGTATCAGATATACTTTCTGGGTTTGGCTAACAATATATCAATATTACTGGCTGTGCTTAACTCTGTTACACAAAGACTAATTACAATTTCCAAAGGTTCAGATGACTAAATTAGTTTCCTTCTTTTGAGTTTCTAAACCCTGTTATATATGGACTTACATCACAGCATGCATAAATTTGTTCATAACAAGATACTGTATAGATGATATGCACATGATGTCACAGTACAGAACTCACCATGGTTACAGTCACTGAGTGGCAACATAGAATTCAGCTTAAATGCTGCAAAAACAAACAAAAAGCGCATCTAAAATGGGAAAGAGCTGTTGTGCGTAAGTTGTGAGTAAGTAAGTGAAATTTAATGTACATAGCCACTTTTAAAACAAAAGGTAAAAAGTGCTGCACAGTTGCAGATATAAGAAGCAACATTATAAAGTAATATACAGGTTAGTAATTACCGGCTTATGGACGGAAGGTAGAATGGAGTCTGACTGTCTTTAAATTAAAAGAAAATAATCGTTTGTTGAACTCCCGGTTTTGCAGTTATCCTACTAAGTCTGACTGAGAGGGGACAATTCTAAAAGGAAACTAATGTCAGTGCATATCCTCTATTGAGAAGGTATAAACAGTATTATTGGATCTTACCTTATGGCCTGCACGCTGCTTGTGAAGCTCTGGACAGCATGTTTGATGAAGATCGTGTCAATGTCCTTCTTCTGGAGCTGCTGGTACATCATGTCAATATGAGGCATGATTTGATGAAAGAGCTGCAGGAAAAACTGGAAGTCATCATCCTGCAGCATCCTCAGGAAGCCAGATGCCTCCCTCACTGTGGTGCCATCAAATGAGCCACCTGTCCTGATGGACTCAAAACACTCGATGAGGTCATCTAGGTTCTCATGGACAGTGTTCACGATTCTGCTGTTGAAGTTCCACCTTGTGGAAGATGCTCCTGGCAGCCTTCGTGCAACAATCTGGTCAAGAATGCTCGTGCGTTTGGGTGACCGGGAAAAAAAAACTGGTGATGCCACTCAAATCAGAAAAGAAAACTCTCACTGCTGGGATGTGAGAAGTGACTTGCTGCATAATCAAATTCAGTTGGTGTGCATAGCAATGCACATAATGAGCATTTTCATAGCGTTCACGCACCTTTTGTTGCACATCAGCAGTTCCCCCCCTCATCACACTGGCCCCGTCGTATGCTTGCACTATGAGTTTGCCTTTGTCCTTGTCAGTGAGAAGGCTGTTTAGTCTCTCCAAAATCGCACTGGCAATCGAGTCGGCTGTTGCATTCATGACAGGGAGAAATCCAAAGAAACGTTCTTGCACAACATGGTTTCCATCAATGTATCTCAACACAAGAACCAACCGTGTCTGTGTAGAAACATCTGTGGTCTCATCTGCTTGAATTGCTACGAATCTAGCTGACTTCACCTCCTCCATGATGCGTTCCCTGATGACTGATAGAATGCAATCCAGCAACTCATTTTTCACAGTCTTTGACGTGCCCTTAAAGACTGTGGCCGTTTTTAAATGCTCTTCAAACACCTCATCCAGTGACGCCACTAGGTCGACCAGTCCACGAAAGATCCCTGGGTTGCTGGAGCCGTAATTTTCATCTTTACCTTGCAAGGCTAACTCAAACACACCACAAAACTTCACACAGTCGATAAGACGGCCTAGAATGTGGCGGTTCTTGCTCACCTCATCACTGTGACAACGCACTGCTATCCTGTAGCTCTCGTCCAACTGTGTGGCAATGTTGACCCTCCCGAAAGCCAAACATTTCAGGCAACTGTCCATATGAAGCTTTGATGTCTCGTGTTTTTTCACCTTCTCGGACAGGTGATGCATGTCAGTGACACCTCTAGTTGTCCATGCGGTGTCCATTCTGCCATCAGGGTGAAACAAAATGCAGGGGAAGCAGAACAAGGCGTTAGCTGACTCACATCCTGCTAACCATGTTTTCCGCTCATACCAGCTGCGTGAAAATCCCTGGTTATACGACTTCCCTCCTTTATTAGATACTTGTTTGATTCTTAAATTTGGGTGGTCTGGGTGGTCCTAATTCTTTAGTTGCCAATTTATCCTGATTACTACGATGACTAAATGGTATTTCTCTTAGAGACGCGATAGAGTTGCTGTGGGTTGAG
Source organism: Epinephelus lanceolatus (assembly GCF_041903045.1). NCBI lineage: Eukaryota > Metazoa > Chordata > Actinopteri > Perciformes > Serranidae > Epinephelus > Epinephelus lanceolatus. The sequence goes on from NC_135752.1 coordinate 3,404,864, forward strand.
GTAACTTCAGCCATGTTGATCTTGGATGTGACCGCTGTGCAGTGGCGCTGCCTCATGTGATGTTGGAATAATCGGAAAAATGAGTTTCAGACCGTAAAGCAATATTTCAGTGGAAACGGTTGACGACGTGTTTTTTAAACATTTTGAGTGATAAAATACAACACATCTTCTTTGTAATGTCCATGATGTCTCCACATTACCACCTCAACGCTCATGAACACACAATGAAGTAAGAACGACTTGCCAACATGGGAAATCGGACCATCCCAGGAGCACATGAATGATACTTGGTGGTTTACGTATGACGAAAACACGTTGGGGCAAGCCCTCCCGGAACACATAGAGATTGCACTGGAGTGCCTGCAATTAGAAAAAAAAGTTTTTTACATGAAAGTCTATGAGAGTGAGTCGGGGCGATTTCCAGCTAGGCTGATATCGCCCCAAAGGGGCGGAACGTGACTTGACACTGCATCTGATTGGATATTCAGAGGCAGGGCGAGCTGTTTCAAGTGAAAATTACCAGAATAATTAATACATTGTGTATATATATGACAATAAAGATGATGATAATCATACATTTATTATCATCATCTTTCTTTTCTTTTGTGGCTCAAGGAGGGGCGGCGCCCTATCGCCCTCTATTGGCCAGCCGCCCCTGGCCAAAAACATATAAATACTGCGGTGACCCTCGTGCGTAATTGCGCAATATGGCATTGGCACATACTCCTTTTTGCCTCCACCTTTAATAAATGTGATTCTTTATGTCGCACATCAATGTCAAACATCCTCAAATTTAAAAGCAACACATAACTACATGTTGGTAAAGGAGTAGAAATATTTGGTCTACCTTTAGATCAGGCCACTTTTTTTTTTTCTCTGTCACTGTCCGTGCAGTCCCACAGACACAGCTCACAGCATCAGCAGCGCTAATGTGTTGCCACTTTTTTTGCTTTATCAGTGATCCCGCTGCTGTGGCCACCAAATAAAATCTTTCTTCAGTCCTCCACTTCCCGTTAAAGGGTCTCAAGCTCAGTCTCGGAGAAATTCCGTTTTTTGGTTCGTTTCTCACACCTGTCGCCGTGACTCACAACGAGAGAACACTCGCATGCCGGCTTATTTATATGCAGATCGCATTCATGAGGTGATTTGCATGACCATTTATGGTTGAACTAGGGCGTGTAGAGGGCGGAATGTGAGGCGGATCTGGGTGTGCACAACTCCAGGAGGTCTGTGATTTATAAAGAGAACATTGCGTGCAAGTGTGCGTGCGCACGGTTTTATAAATCAGATTATTTTTTGGCGCACGCCATTTTCAGCTTTTGGGCGCACGTCAACTTTTAGTATGAATCCTAAGCACTCTTTTATAAATGAGGCCCCAGGACTTCCAGATGATTTCCCCAGCCATGGTCCTGATCCCTCTGGAGTAGCCTCTGCAGACCATGCATGGCTTTTCTGCTGAGGCGGAAGTCCTACTTCAACTCGGCCTCCACGCTGAACCACAAACGCAGGATGGGCACGTCGTGATTCATCTTGCAATAGGACATAGGATGACCAGTCTGGAAATAGCAGTAAGTTCACATTATTTATTTAGTGTGAATTGGAAGGACTTGTATTTTGTTAAAATGCGGAAAACGTCCCCCGAACCAACTGCATATGGCATAAACACGTTAGTATCATTAGCTACATACAATGTATGTGTACGGTATTCTGTCCTATGAGACCTGCGCACAATCACACAGTTAACACAAAAATCAATAAAGCCAACAATCGTTTGTTTGACATTACGTGTGTATCACAAACGAGTTGATCCAATATTTACATTACTTACCACTATACTAGCTTGCTGGCATGTTGTGTAGCTAACATTGGGCTAACTACAACAAAACTTGTTTACGGTCTATCATGCATACCTCAAGCTGATTCACCAGCACTCCGAGACGTCGGAGACGTATTCTTCTCCTTACATTCTTCTGATTTGCTGCTGACAACTGCAACAACATGCCTATAGCCCACGCAAGAGAAATCACCACAGCTGAAGACGGCATTTTGAGGTTTCCCCGGCAACATACTCGTCGCATCTTTTTATGACGTCACCAGGGCTGGACTGGCCATCGGGCATACCGGGCATTTGCCCAGTGGGCCGATGGTAATTTTTTTTTTTTTTTTTTTTTACTTTTAGTCATGTTATGATACCTATTGGTACACAAAACTGGTAGATCGGCCCATTAGTCATGATTGATTCTGGGCTGGACCAATTACAGCCAAGGGCCGATGCCCCCTCCCACTTGTGCCTCGGCTGCCAATCAATCAATCATACAGAGAGAGAGGAGATTGACAAAATTGAGAAGAAACTCAAAGGAGGTGCGGAAAAAATAAGAGAGAAAAAGAGACAAGCCCTTCAGGAAGATGCTGCCAAATGTGTTAAAATAACACAGATGTTTGCTGGCTATGGCAGAGCTTCTTCAGCGGCAGCATCAGTGACCGCACCCGCACTGGCATCCAAAGCAGCCATAGCAGCAGCAGGTGGATGAGGTGAGGGGGAGGCAGGAGGAGGAGCTGCGGCCGCCACATTATATGACGACGGCACAGGCGGTGTGACTGGAGGGGAATTTGAACTTCAGGTAAGAAGTGATGAACTGCAGTCTACCTGGGTCAGATATGAATCAAGTTTGGTTGATAGTTTATTTTCGTTGTGCTTGCTAACTCTTAACACAGCATAGTTATGAGTAGGCCATTTAACAATTTATCTGGCTGTTGAGCAGCATGACGGGGTTTCTCTACTGTTGGGCTGTTTCTATGATATAGTGATAGTGATCTTAGTGCTTCAGTAATTTTATTTTATTCATTTAGTTAGTTAAGTATAGTCTTTATTAGTTAGGTAGTAAAATATTTCAGTGTCTATTAATTGATATAAGTGCACTATGCAGTAATTCTTTACTCTGAAACAGCAAAAGCTCAACAGAGCAAAAATGTTCATGTAAAACCAAATGATTAGGCTAGTATTCATCATAAACCCTCTACACTTGTAGATATAATTTAAATTGAATCAAATTAGGATTTGCCAGGAGATGTGATGCTGCTTATTAACATAAAAGTGGCTTGGAGTTGAAAGTAACTACTTAAATGTATTTGTCTTTTATACATAAATATCCTCTTTATTCTAGATAAGTTTTGTTTTTATCTAATTGTTTTTTTTTACTGACATTTAACAGCAAACTCTTATGGACAATAATTAGCTGTATTTTTTTTATTGTGGGCATGTTTCCGTTCAATTTAAAATATCCCTTCACTTTTTAAAGGTTGCCATGTTTGAGGAAGTATTATGTGTTGCTGTGCTGTTTATTGATGTGGTGAGTACATAGTCTATGAAAATATTACTAAATCTGTCATTTATTCATTTTAATATTCATCAATGATCACGTCTCACCTCTGTTCCTCACTGTCCAATTTTCAGGATCCCATCATACGTTGTTCATTGTTCAGGAGGTTCACTAGACCAAGCAGCCTTTTGGGTTCCTCTAAGTAAGTACTGTATAGAATACATGATGCAACTATGTTTCTAAAATAAAAATACCAGCACTGTGATCATCTAAGCAAGTCTATCAAGTGTCATTATTTCTCACCTTTCTCTCTCTGTCTCCTTTCACTTTTTAAAGGTTTCCATGTTTGAGGAAATATTCTGTGTTGTTGTGCTGAGTATTGCTGCTGTGGAGGTCTAAGGTGTTTATTGATATGGTGAGTAAATAGTCTGTGAAAATATCACTAAATCACAATCTGTCATTTATACATTTTAATATTTATCTCATCTCTGTTCCTCTCTGTCCTATTTTCAGGATCCCATCATACGTTTTACATTGTTCAGGAGGTTCACTAGACCAAGCAGCCTTTTGGGTTCCTCTAAGTAAGTACTGTATAGAATAATGGGACTGGGAGGATGATGTAGGTTTAAATTTATTAGACAAGTACATATACACCAACAAGACAGTGTACAAGTGGTGTCACAAGAAAGTTTGTTTTCATTCATAGGCTTCATTGTCTTTCCATCAATACCTGGTGGGCCGGTCTAGGCTCAAAATGCCCGGGCCGATTTTTTGTCCCAGTCCAGCCCTGGACGTCACTGACGACTAATGATGACGTTTCCAGATATGAAGGGTTGTCCCATTTCATAGGGGAATATTTCAACCCCTACCCCTTGTAACTTTGTTGCAAGGGGCAAGGGGCACTTGAAAAAGAGGGGTAAGGGTAGAGGCAAAAATGAGAAATGGGATTGGGCCTTACAGTACGTTGTTTCCTCTATTGTGATGTTGCGCTTCCTGCTGGGCTCATCAGAAGCCTGCACTGATGCACACTCGCTATCTAAGGGCTGAGCAGTCCACTCGCACTCAGCGATAATTGGTTTGTGACAGCCCTTAATATGGCGGAGCTCCACGTGTCCGCGCAAACGGAGGGGGAGTGAATAGGGCGAGGGGATAGGGGCCGGTTTGGGATTGGGCAAGAGAGAGCCATGGCAAGTGCAAGTGGAGTTGAGAGACAGAAGATTGAAGAGGCGCTGGCTTCATTCAAATCTCCGGTGTGGGATCATTTCAGTTTTGCTGTTGAATAAAACTACCTTGTGTAGTGAAAACAGTTAACAGAAATTTCACTGTCTGAAAACATTGCTTGAAACATATAATGTTTCCCCTACCATTATATTCGGGGGGCGCCCCGCCCTGTACCGTGTCCTTTTATTAAACAAACTAACTAGCCTCAAGTTATTAGCTTATTTATACAACAGCATGTCATTTCTGTCTCTACATGGTCGCACATTTACAATCCTCCTCTGCTCTCTGTGTCGCACACAGAGTTCGGCCCCGACACACACACACACACACAGACAAGTGCGCACACACGCACACAAAAACACACAGACACAGGTGGTGAGCACACAAGAGCGCGGCCTGGGCCGCGTTTTCCTGACTGTCAATTATAACCCAGCCCGTCTATGGAGCAGAGGCTGTGTTGCGTTCAGGCTTTGTCACGTAAATAACAAATTCCAGCACTTGAATAGGCTGTAGCACAACACAGCAGCATTTCAAGTGCAAAGTCAAGCAAAATAAAGAGATAAATTGGGGGGAAAAATTGTTCTCTTTACGCACAAAACACGTACAGGAACCGAACCGAAACTGTGGCCCAAAAACTGAGGTACGGACCGTAACGTGGGCTACCTGTACCGTTGCACCCCTTGTTACTAGTAAGTGGAAACGCACAAGGAAGATAACGTTAATGCTTCAGAGGCTACATTACGGTAGGCTAACGTTAGCCATTAGCAACTGGATGCTGTGTTGTCATAACGTTATGAACTGAACTGAACTTCTTTGTTTGTCATTTTTATGCGCAGCACAAAAACAAACTGACATTTCACATACCCCAAGCAAAAAGAAACAAAATATTTAAAAACAATTTGTGCAATTATAAGAAAGAACATATAGTGCAATAGTAAGATGAAAAGGGTCGACATTTCACAGTCAAAAACTCCACATCCTGAAAGCAGAACTGGGAGATCCTCTTCACATCACAGCACCATGAATTTACTTACTATCTGAACTTACCAGATGATGCAGCCTCCCTGTCTGCTCTGTGTAACTTTAGTGTTAGCCCACTTAGCTCAACACCAGAGACTAATATGTTACCATTCATCCATGTCTCAGTGAACACAAGGACACAGCAGTCCCTCACTCCTCGGTGAGTGGATCTCCCATAGACATATATACATAGACGCCGCATTGACTGCCACTGCCTATCAGAGCCGACGTCCTCGCCAGCCGCCATCTTGGATGGGTCTCGCTTCGCCTCCACAGTGCATTCACTTCTATTGAGGAAGGAGCTGTATGCACAAGTAAAATAGAATAACTCACTGAATTTTCAACTGATTTTCACGCGGTTTGGTTTGTTATAAACAGCACACATGTAGTTATGATACAGAATGCTTTCGTACATTAAAAATGCGGGATTTCATGCTTTAATACTTTCTGCAGATAGGAACAGCATGTTATTTAGGTCACAACACAGTTATTTTATTCACCTCAACCCCAGAGTGGGATATATATATATATACATATATATATATATATATATATATATATATATATATATATACAGTATTTATATACTGTATAAACATACTGTATAAACACAATATACACAATACAAAACATAGTATAGCATATTATGTATAGCACACCTTTGTGTATATATTCACTTTTCCACCAGCTGTGCTGCAAATATCCCCTGCTGCTCATCCTTCTGTATCTTTTTTCAAATTATCTTGACCACAGTCCCATTTTCATAGTTATAATACCAATACCAAAATTAATTTCAGTGTTTATGTAAGTACTGAAAATGTTTTCTACTACTTTTGAGGGATCACAGCAGTCAGTGTAATAAGAATAAGAAGAACTTTATTAATCCCCGAAAAGAAAATTTCAACGAAGTCTGTAAGATCATCTATGTAACAAAGAATTATTAAGTCTGATGGCTGTGGGTATAAAAGAGAGTGAGTGTGTGTGAGAAATAAACTCAATCAACAATCAAGCTTTTTCTTTATTAAAATATATTAATACATTTATTAATATGCTATACTATGTTTTGTATTGTGTATATTGTGTTTATACAGTACAGTATAGCCTATATATATATGTGTGTGTATATCAATCAATTCAATCAATTTTATTTATAAAGCCCAATATCACAAATCACAATTTGCCTCACAGGGCTTTACAGCATACAACATCCCTCTGTCCTTATGACCCTCACAGCTGATCAGGAAAAACTCCCCCAAAAAAACCCTTTAACAGGGGAAAAAAAACGGTAATACCCTCAGGAAGAGCAACTGAGGAGGGATCCCTCTTCCAGGACGGACAGACGTGCAATAGATGTCGTACAGAACAGATCAGCATAATAAATTAACAGTAATCCATGTGACACAATGAGACAGAAAGAGAGAGAGAGAGAGAGAGACAGAGAGAGATGCAGGACAGACGGCAATGACAGTAGCTTACAACAACATTAATGAAAGTAATAATATTATAGTTATAGTTCTGGCTACTGTGGTACAATATGTTGAAAGTATATATTAATATCTGGCAGTATACATGTGTGACAATAATCATATGTGTATAATAACAGTAGAAGTATGACTAATGACTAATGATGGCAGCAGCAGCAGGAGGCATCTAGCAGGACCACAGCAGCAGCACAGTATATGTGTGTGTATATCTATATCTATCTATATATATATAAATATATGTATATATATATCCCACTCTGGGGTTGAGGTGAATAAAATAACTGTGTTGTGACCTAAATAACATGCTGTTGCTATCTGCAGAAAGTATTAAGGCATGAAATCCCGCATTTTTAATGTACGAAAGCATCCTGTATCATAACTACATGTGTGCCGTTTGTAACAAACCAAACCTCGTGAAAATCAGTTGAAAATTCAGTGAGTTATTCTATTTTACTTGTGCATACAGCTCCTTCCTCAATAGAAGTGAATGCACTGTGGCGGCGAAGCGAGACCCATCCAAGATGGCGGCCGGCGAGGACGCGCTCAGGCAGTCGATGCGGCGTATGTATATATGTCTATGGGATCTCCAAAGTCAGATGTACTCCATTTTCGTGTCCAGCGAGCGGACGTTCGCCAGAGGGCCGCTGGGAACAGCTGGTTTGATGGGGTTAGCTCTTAGCCTAGAGCTCCACAGCTAGCTCTTAGCCTAGAGCTAACTGCTCCACACTTCCCCCGCTCCTGCGTCTTGTCACAGTGCTGCCAGTGTCTCCCCGTCGGGACAGCTCCAGGCGAAACCAAAGTCATCTCAGGGCTAGCTCGACATAGCAGGCCAAGCACGCTACACATCCTGAGCTCTCTCAGTTGTAGCGTTAGATCTCTGCAGCGGTTTCTAATGCCTGTTAGAAACTTGCACCTGTATTGCACTGAAGAATTTACTTCTTGTTACACCGTGTTTACTTCGCTGGTGTACACAGAGGCTGTCCCAAGCATTGGTCACGCCAGTGGTTACCTCAGTCGGAGGTCTCCATGTCAGTCATCAATTCGTTATGTTGTCATTGTGAACTGACTCTTTACAATGACAGCATCATGAATAGCTGGATTGATGATGTTACCCTCATGAAAAACTGCTATTAAATTACTATACAAAACCTATTTGTGTAGTAGTGGCTGTGTAGTCACCTGTAGTAATTGTGTAGTAAATCTGTAGTTTATACACTACTCATGACACACCAGTAGAGTTTTGTAGTAAAACAGTAGTGTTTCCAGTAGTAACCAAGCAGTAGAAGTAGAAGTAGTGAAAGAGCTGTTAAAACACTACTGCTTCATTACACAGGCATTTAAATAGTGATTATGTAGAGATTTTACTACTTGCTTGTATAGTAAATATGTAGTCACAACACTACAGCAACACTACATATTTTAAATAGTGATCAATTAGATTTTAGTGCTTGAATATACATACTTGATGTGTATATACACAGTAGTTTTTCATGAGGCTCTGTGTGTATCTTAAGTATCATAGTGTTCAGAATAGACAATGAGAGCCTACTGTAAAATTGTTTTTTGTTTTTTATATATAGAAGCGAAGGTAATTTCTCAGGGATTTCATTTCGGAATATTCCACTGATCATTCATATACATTTACAATTCAATAAAATTAAAGGATATTTGTGATATAATACAGTAACTGAAAACACAACAGAATTTTTTTAATTGAAATGATTTATTACTTTATAATTATCCAACCACACACACAATTTACAAAAACAGTTGTAGCCTGGTGAAATTAATCAGCACAGGACATAGAAATATCTTTTGGGGTCTTTAATCTGAATAATAGAATATGGTGTTCAGCAAATAAAAAGAAATATTAACAGTTTCCAAATAAAAATGGCAGACTGTCCTCTGCCCTATCTGCAGTCCTTGTAGATAAATAAAAATAAGCAATTGTTTAAGTCTCTAAGAGGAGGTAGAGTTATAATCAGTCAGATGATTTCCTGTTGGACTAGTCAGGAAACACTACCCTGACAATTATAGTGAGATAAGAGTAGGAAGATGAAAATGTGTACATATGTGTAAGTTGCCCAGACGCACAAAAAAGTCTCTGCCACCAATGCTCTACTCCAAACAGGAAGTTGGCCATTTTGATTCAAATTTTTCAATTTGGCGTTGATTTTGTGATTTCCACACCTTGTAATTTAACGAACTCTACAGATACAATAACAACAATCAGTAGTCATTTATTTTTTTAGTGCTGTCAACAACTCCCTTTCCATGTCTGTGTTTCTAATTTGCTGCAACATTATGGGTAACATTAATGGCCTCTAGGCCCTGGGGACCTGGGGGTCAGTGATGACCTGAGGCTCTGGTCATCCAGCGACCTGACTCAGGACCAGCTTCTCTGCCTTTTGTTGGACGTGGTGGAGGTGGAGGTGGAGGTGACCACCACCTGTACTTTTTTCCACATGTTCATCTACTCAACAGGATGTTAGGAGACTATATGTGTGGTAATCAGCATCTGTTGGTGGTAAAAGCTACTCAAGCTGAAATAGCGACTGAGTAAACTTTTACTGTGTTTAATATGTGGAATATGAATAAAACCAAAGTGAGGAGCAATCATGGGTCTGTTTTTAAATTTCATTTTCACCCAATTATTAAAAACATTGAACAACATTTAATGACTTTCTCAAAGGCTAATATGAAAAGAAAGTGATGTTACATTTAATATGAGTTACGCATTAACTCTGTCAGTGATTCTTTTTATGACCGTAGCTGTGTATTTTTTCCCGGAAGTTTTCTCCCCTGTTGTCGTGGTGAATCATAGTATCGGAGCTCCATTGATGATGGCTTTATCACTAAGGTGCTCAAGTCAAAAATGTCTTATCTTTTGACTGCTTGTCTCTGATATCTCCTAACAGTTTTCCAAGAAATTTCTGATATTTACTTTGAAACCGATGCTATATTGCTGCATACTCTGTAGTTCTTATGCATAGAGCATGGCTGGCAGTGAATGCTTGAAAGACATAGCAACAGTAACCAAGGGAGCGGGGCTTAGCTAAGGATCATGTTATCCAATGACATTCCGTTTGGAGCTTCCACCTTGTTCCCCGGCGCTGCGTTGTGATTGTTTGTCCCTCTTCACCGAAGGACACGGCACTCATTACGGTAAGTGATAGGAGCTTGCTTGTAGCGTAGTCATTTTGTGAATGTTGCTCGTGCTTCTGACATTATATGTGTGCTTTGTTGGGAATAGAATGATTTTATGTGTTTTACTATAAGTTGTGTTTCACCATATAAGTTTTAGATGTGTGAACAATGAGAATACTGAGATGATTTCAGCTGATCTGAATGTGTTTGCTTTGCAGAAGTGGAGAAGTACAGGAGAGGAAGAGACATGAAGTCTGAGGAGCACATACCGCAATGCTTAGATAATTAGTTTCATATATGGTAAAAAGAATAGAAAGTGATATACAGATAGTAAGGTACAGCACGTGTAGGGAGTTGTGTTGTTCTCTTGTCTTTCAAAACAGGAACCACGCCCCCACCGCCAGCGGGAAGGAGTCAGATTAACAGGAGGCAGGGGCGTGGTGTGATGAAGGAGGAAGTGGAACTGCCAATGAGAAGAGGACAACGCCTTGCGTGCACAATGACACTCTGTTACGCTCAAATATACTGGGTCAGGGGAAGGACAGGAGGTCAGACTTCGTGAACTGACACACCTTTGTTGTTCGTCAGGGACGTGAAGTTGAGACCCAGAGCTCTGTAATTTTATTCCTTTACTGCTTAATAAACTACATTAACTGAGACCGAATATCTTCTCCTATTGCTTCATTAAAGAACACGCAGGACTGAGCTCACACATAGCACATTGGAGAGTAGGATGAGACTCTTAGTCCAACAGCTTGTATGCTATATAAACCATGTGTGTACCTACATTATATCAATCGGAATGTATTGTCACTAGCTCAGCTCAGTAAGATACCGTAGCAGTTCGTTAGCGTAGCCGTTCGTTAGCAAAGCGGCTAGTTAGCGTAGCGGCTAGGTAGCATAGGACTTACTTAGCCCCCAGCATCCTTCGACTCAGCAGGAGAGTGTGGTATTTTAGGTGTTGCGTCAGCTCACACTGGTTGTTTTTAAACTGTGGAATATTCAGTGATTAAATTGCAACGTTTTGCCATTAGCTTATCTTAGTAAGCTAGCGTAACTTAGCGGGTAGTTAGCGTAGTGGCTAGTTAGCCGCCATTGTTCTCTGACTTGGCCAGAGAGTGATGTGTTGTAACTTAGGGGAGAGGGGTGTCGAACGGAGCATTTTTTCATATTTCCCTCTCTGCACAGAGATGAATTTATTTATAGTAACTACATTTTATAGTGAACAACATACATATGTCCTCTACAAATCCCGACCATGTTTGCAAAGTTTGGATAAATGAGTCGCACTCAATCTAGCAGGAAACGAAGCTCATCTGCCTATTTACCTCCGCATGCAGGGATGAACAGATCCACGTTATAATTAACCGGAAAACACGTAAATAACTTCATATTACTGGCGTATAACACTCATTAATGCTTAAGCTGAGTCCTCTGGGAAATGAGAATGTCCAATTGAAATAATCTTCTCATGTTTAATGTCTGAAAATGAATTACATTTGTCCAATGCTCTGTGATGTAGCCTACTGTGTTTAACAAAGCATTTGCCAATGTAATTAAAGCTTTATGTGTTTGTGGACATAATTGATTTAATAATAAAAGTAGACAGTATTTGAAGAAGAAGTTAGAATGCAGTGTGGTCGTGAAACTGTTTGGCCTTGTCAATCAAAAAAGTGTATCAGTTGTGTGTGTGTGCAGTGTTTCCCACAGGATTTTGGGAAACTGTGGGGGGGGGGGGGGGCATACATTTTTACAGAAAGGTAAAAACATCAAGTTTTGAAAAAGTATTGCAATTTAATTTTGTCTTTAATGTTATTATCTTATATTATCTTTGTAATATGATTATCTTATATAATGTTATTACTATCCTAAAACATTCTCCGGGTCCTCTGTAACTCTGCAGGACTTATTTCCACCCTGCCCAGCAGCAGTACCGTGGCGAACGGTCCCCAACTGCGGGGAGAACGGAGCAGGCTTCCCCGGAGGTCCGCCGCTTTTCCCGGTCCCTCTTCTCCACACTTTGGGCTCTAGTTTCGCAGTCCGGGCAAGGCGGGGGCGCAGTGCACCTGCGCTTCGCCAACTGGGTGTGGCCAGGCGGATTTTGCAAGTTTGGCACACTGTGCGCGCTGGCGCAGCTACTCGTCTGTCCCACCTCCGTCCCTCCTACCTGCGCAAGTCGGAAAGAGGGAGGAGAGAAGGCGTGGAGTGGGTTTTACACACATCACACCAATCAAATGAGCCCCTCTCCTCACCCTTAAATGCGCCGCGTGAAGGCATAATGAGAGTTTACTCAATTCGCCATGGCAGAAGAGAGCAGCAGCGTCAGACGGCCAAACTTCTCCCAGGAGGAAACTGTTGTTTTGGTCCGGGAGGTCCAAGCTCGCAGTGTCCGAATATACGGAACTGCGAGCAGACCTCCACGGGCTGATGATGCAAAGGTAGCCTGGGAGGAGGTCACCACAATTGTAAATCAATGTTGCGTTTCTCTCGTGCGCACGCGCTCTCTGTTTCTCTCTCTCGCAGTCTCATTCTGTTTCTTTTCTTTTGGCTTTTCTAAGATGACAGATGCTGAATATATACTCCCTATCTGATGCTGTGGCTGTTTGTGGTTGGCTGAGAGGGATATGAACTCATTAGTTTGCAGCTGTGTTAATCAAATCAGGTTGGGTTTCCATTACACGTGCCAAGTGTGCCAAACGGTGCCAATCCCCTTTGATCTGACATCAGATGTGACGGGACAGTCGATATAGAGATACATTTATGTGCTGATTGCAGATAGTTGCATTGAATAGTGTTTTTTTGGGTATTTATTGCATTATTAATGTGCCTGATATTCTGGAAACCTGCCTGTGAGGTTTTGGTGACGTGTGCGCACTGTCCGCCGGTCAGCCAAACTTCGGCTTACACCGGCTGCGCTCCGCCTGCGCTGACAGTAGACCTGGTTTCAGATGGCGAGCTTTGAGCGCACCTTCAGCGAAGCCTTTTGGCACAAAACTGTCACTGCGCCAAGCTGGATCTGTCGACACCTCCCCCTGCTGCGCCGGGAAACTAGAGCCCTTTGACTTATTTCCACCCAGCCGACAGTGACTTGGAAAACCACCCATAACCGTGTCACACGGGGAAGAGGGAAGGCGGCTCCTCCAACATTTGCGGTTAGATTATCATATTTTTTTAATGACAAAAATATAGGCTGCTTTTATGCGCACATGTGCCCCTAAATATTTTTTACAGTTCGCACACACTTATTTTTAGTCGAGTGAAACGCTCGCACTGTCGAGCGCTGGATCTGACAGCCTGAGCACATCGGCACAAAACGCTACAGCGTTCGAGATATTATTTATATCATGAGAAGTCAATACTTTCGGCAGCCTAAATCTTTTATTTAGAAACTATGGCGGGTCAAATTAAACTATGGCGGGCTTCCATAGTTTTGTTAATTAATGGAAAACACTGCTATAAACTATAAGAAAGAATGTGGGCCATACACTAGTGGTGTCAAAGTGATGTGTGTGAAGTGAAACGTCACTCAAACCATGTTCATCTCTCTTTCTACTAGGATCATGGGTATGCCTTGCCTGCTTCTCCTACCTCTCTTAAGACCAGATTCAATGAAGCCTTAGCAAGAGTGGAAAGTCTGGAGCGAGAGAAGAAAAACGCCATGGCCAGAGAAAAGAGGGCAAAGACCACAGTGAAGAGTCTTTGTCGGATTTGAGGGAAAAGAACCTCATTAATGAAGAGCTCAAAGAGAGGCTTGAATTCTACTCAGGTAAGACAAAATTAGCACTTTGAAATTCATGTACATCTTATTCTTACACTCTTTATTAAACTCCTTAGTTATTATCTGAAGGGGACTTATTAATTTTTGCTCATAAAATTTCAGATCTTCACTTAGACTTCATGGCAAAGCAGGGCCATGAGTACACAAAGGACTACAGAGAGTTTGCCCTCACACTCCATCTACATGGTCCAAATGCATACAAATACCTCAGAGAGACTCGACATTTCCCCCTCCCACATCCACATACATTACAAAGGTAGTCTTAATGTTGTCCGATTGAATTTTTGGAAATTACTGATGCAAATACGTTAAATAGCTACTTCTCACTTTTTTTTTTACAGGTGGCTGTTTAGGTGGATGACAAGCCTGGCCTGAAGACGATGATGCTGGATATGCTGGAGAGAAGATGCCAGGAAGACCAGGCTAAATATGGATGTGTTGCACTCATGTTGGATGCCATGGCCATCAGAAAACATGTGCAATATAATATAATATATTATACAACAGTTAGTTCCGGCCCTGCAATCTGATTGGTTGAGAGACAGTAAAACCATGATGATATTGGAGTACAACATCACGGTTATTTCACTGTGTATGTATCACTCCGCCTCACAGCTGATTGCAATCAACAATCAAATCAAAACTGATGGTTAGTGTCAGTTAGGTCAGCAGTTGTGTTGTAAGCTAATTAATTCATCCACTGTCAAACAGCCAAAAATATGGATTTATTTCCTAAAATAAGTTTTGAATTGAACTATGAATGGTCATCAGAGGAAGATGAGGGAGAGGAGAAGCTGAATCCATCTGAGCACACATCCAGGTTTGTCAGTGTTTCATCAGCGGAGCTCAATGACTTTGAGAAAAGCAACATAGTGTCAGATCAGAAGGCAGAGTCGGCTGTGCCTGTGAAGCGACAGTCCACCATGCAGTCACCAGAGACTTATTTCACCGGCTGCACAATTAATGGAAACGTGCAGATAAATGTGTATAAAGAGTAAGTGCCTGGCACACCATGTTTGCGTTACATAGCAACGGTGACAGCGGAGTCCTGAGGGAACTATTTTTGTTGGCGGAAGACAAATAAAATGCTTAAATTATCTATTTTGTCCTCATTTTTCAACATTCCTTAATCAACCTTGCTTATTTAACTGTTGAACTGTTGTATAAAAGCAATATCACACTCGAGCTGTTGATCAGTCTTTTTTTTTTTACTTAAGTGAAACTGCACCAACTGATTAACATACAAGTAAAGAACAGTCCCTAAAGTGCGGTGAGGTTTGTGGATGGTTACCTGCCACAAAGACAGAAATGCGAAGATAGATAGAAGTTATACATGAGAAAATGAAAATATATAAATCATATAGAGTATCAGTATAATTCATATATATATATATATAGAGTATCAATATAATTCATATAGATCGATATAGAGAGAGAATCAATATTCATATAGATCGATATAGAGAATCAATATAATTCATGAACTTATATATATATATATATATATATATATACACACATATATAGAGAGAGAGAGAAAGAGAGAGAGATTGTTCTTTAGCCCTGCGGCCTCGTGCCTATGACCGAATCACAGCCGTGACAATATCACAGTACAACATCACGAGCTCGAGTGTGATATTGCTTAAATATAATATAGTATAATATAATATAAGAAGGAAGGAAAGGAGGATGAAATGAAGGAAGGAAATGAGGAAGGAAAGAAGGAAGGAGAGAGCACGGCAGGAGGAAAGAAGGATGGAAGAAAGGAAACAGTCAAAATAGACTGGTTCATTTTGACCTGAGGACAACAGGAGG
Source organism: Epinephelus lanceolatus (assembly GCF_041903045.1). Classification (NCBI taxonomy): domain Eukaryota; kingdom Metazoa; phylum Chordata; class Actinopteri; order Perciformes; family Serranidae; genus Epinephelus; species Epinephelus lanceolatus. The sequence continues at coordinate 3,420,649 of NC_135752.1, forward strand.
GCTAAAGAACAATCTCTTTCTCATTCTCTCTCTCCCTCTCTCTCTCTATATGTGTGTATATATATATATATTTATATATATATACATGAATTATATTGATTCTCTATATCGATCTATATGAATTATATTGATTCTCTCTCTATATCAATCTATATGAATTATATTGATACTCTATATGATTTATATATTTTCATTTTCTCATCTATAACTTCTATCTATTGTGTTATATGTTATATATAGATATATAATGTATTCATATATTGCTTCTTCATTTTTCAACTTATTAAAATAGCTGAGTAGTACTTTACTGCCACTATCTGCTTCTGCTTCTCTATCATATATTAGTGTTTATGTACAGTCAGGTCCATAATTATTTGGACAATGATACAGTTGTCGTCATTTTGGCTCTGTACACCACCACAATGGGTTTTAAATGAAACAATGAATACCTGCTTAAAGTGCAGACTCTCAGCTTTCATTTAAGGCTTTTTTCAAAAATGTAGTATGAACCGTGTAGGAATGACAACCATTTCTTCACACAGTCCCCCGACTTTAAGGGCTCATAAGTATTTGGACAAACTAACATAATCATCAATTAAACAGTCAGTTTTAATACTTGGTTGCAAATCCTTTACAGTCAATGACTGCCTGAAGTGTTGGACACATAGACATCACCAGATGCTGGGCTTCTTCCCTGGTGAAGCTCTACCACTTAGCCATTGCAGAACATTCCACTTCTTTGCCTTAAAAATGTCTTTGGTTGCTTTTGCAGTATGCTTCAGGTCATTGTCCAACTGCACTGTGAAGCATCGTCCAATGAGTTTTGAAGCATTTGGTTGAATCTGAGCAGATAATGGTGCCCCAAACACTTCAGCTTTCATCCTGATGCTCTTGTCAGAAGTCACATCATCAATAAATACAAGAGAACCAGTTCCACTGGCAGCCATACATGGCCATGACATAACAGTACCTCCACCATGCTTCACTGATGAGGTGGTGTGCTTTGGATCATGAGCAGTTCCTTCCCTTCTTCCTTCTCTTGTCTTCCCATCATTCTGGTAGTTGATCTTTGTTTTATCTGTCCATAGTATGCTGTTCCACAACTGTACAGGCTTTTTAGATGGTTTTTGACAAACTCTAATCTGGCCTTCCATTTTTAAGGCTAACCAATGGTTTACATCTTGTGATAAACCCTCTGTATTTATTCTAGTGAAGTCTTGTCTTGCTTACAAGAGCAGCAGGATGAAAGCTGAAGTGTTTGGGGCACCATTATCTGCTCAGATTCAACCAAATGCTTCAAAACTCATTGGACGATGCTTCACAGTGCAGTTGGACATTGACCTGAAGCATATTGCAAAAGCAACCAAAGACATTTTTAAGGCAAAGAAGTGGAATGTTCTGCAATGGCCAAGTCATATCATTTGACCTGAATCCAACTGAGCATGCGTTTCTCTTGCTGAAGCCAAAACTGAGGGCAAAACACCCAAAACACAAGCAGGAAGTGCAGACGGCTGCAGTAAAGGGCTGGCAGAGCATCACCAGGGAAGAAGCCCAGCATCTGATGATGCCTATGTGTCCAACACTTCAGGCAGTCATTGACTGTAAAGGATTTGCAACCAAGTATTAAAACTGACTGTTTAATTGCTGATTATGTTAGTTTGTCCAAATACTTATGAGCCCTTAAAGTCGGGGGACTGTGTGAAGAAATGGTTGTAATTCCTACACGGTTCATACTACATTTTTGAAAAAAGCCTTAAATGAAAGCTGAGAGTCTGCACTTTAAGCAGGTATTCATTGTTTCATTTAAAACCCATTGTGGTGGTGTACAGAGCCAAAATGACGACAACTGTATCATTGTCCAAATAATTATGGACCTGACTGTATATATATATATATATATATATATATATATATATATATGTATATACATGTGTGTATTTTGCAAAATACCTATCATACATCACATATATCATATATCAGAATATTCTATTACTGTTAAGCCCACTATGAATATTAAAATAAGCCAAACCATGTGTCCTGTATCATAGCTACATGTATGACGTTTGCAGCAAAAAAGAAACGCGAGAGAATCAGTTTAGTATTCAGCAAGTTATGATTGATTAAATGCGCTGACACTTCATTGTGCCTGCCAAACAGATTACACTGAGTGGAGTGGGTGACCAGTCCAAGGTGGCGGCCCCATGGCTCGTCAGCGGCAATAGGCAGTAGCAGTCGATGCGGCGTCTACTCTTTATTATGTCTATGCTTGAAGGCAGCACTTTCGTCTGCATGTGTTGGTTACGACACATTCTTGTCATCCAAATATAAGAGGACACCGCTTCCTGGTATAGACTTATAATAATGGACTGATGAGAGGCAGAGAGGAGGTAGAGCTGCTGCAGTCGGTTTAGTGCTCAGTGTGATCTGATGTCCTAAATCACATCAGATCACACTGAGCACTTACTTACAAGCAGGGTCCAAAACTTTTCACTGGCTGGCCAAGCTGGCTGGTAAGTGAAATTTTTTACCAGCCAGGCAGATATTTTACCAGCCAACCAAATAAAAATTGCTTTTAAGTGTTGTAATTTGCTATCAGTATTATTTAGCATGTCATTCGGATCTTGTATGCGATTCTCAATCAATATTTTATTAGTGTGCACTAATATTAGTAAAGACAGACAAAGACAGAAATGCGAACGGCTCGTTTCTCCTCTGACACAACACATACCTGTGTGCTCGGCTGTTCAGGTACGTTTGGGCAGCGATCGCAGCGCACCCAAATTCTCGCGCAAGCCCGTTCACATCAGACGCGCATTTCTCCACGCCGGTCGACAAGCGGTTCTGCTCCCAGCTGTTGTCTCCATCACATTTGGGGCTGTTTTTCCATCATGGGTAACTGCCCGGCTTGACACATTCGCTCGCGGCTCGCGCAGAAAATAGACCAGACGCCGAAACGATCACTGAAGGGCAGCTCCGCGGCCGGTGTGGATGACACAATCGGTTAACATGGGCGCCGAAAGGAAACTGGCTTCGCTTCTCGGCGCTTCGAGGCTATTCACAGCGCGATCTGCCTGTGGCAGCTCTGACTAGGACAGATACAGGTGGCGTCTAGCCACCCACAGGGAGGACAGATACCTGCCTGCAGCGGTACCCTGCTCTTTGGCTGTTGCTGCCAAGAATGTGGAAGCTGCAATGAGCTCTTCTGCCAAGCCGGGGCCTCCAGTGCCATCCTTTAACTGATGGGACAGATGGCGCACATAACGGACATGTATTGTCCGCTGTATTAGCAAGCTTGGCTTGATTTGCCATAGCTTTGTGTGTGCACCTGAGCAATTTGTCCATAGCACAACAATTCTTGCTCGAGCACTTAGCCTGCCCTAACATAGGGCCTGAGGGAGTGATCATGTGAACAAGGGCCTGATCCACTGGAGGGAGGTCCCCACAAGCAATCTGCTCCTTGTCTTGCATGTTGGTCATCATTCTATTCTTGGATGACCATTTATAATATTTCCTTGCCTTCTTGAACTGCTTATTTACCACTGCTTTAAAGTCTGGCAGGAGGGGAATATGAGCCGATGTGGCAAGTACGTCATCATCATCAAACAGGGACAATGACTCATCAGGCTTCTGAGGGAGCGCAACTCCCAGATCCTTGATAGCCCTGGCCATCACATCGTCGAAGCAGCTGACTGTTTCATCCTGAGCAGTACGAGCAGCTGTATTATATTCATGCGAGTAATCGGACTCCTCCAAGGACACGTCTCCCACAACGTCCACCTCGCCAACATCATCCTCCCCCTCCTCATAGACATCATAATCTTTCTCCCACCCTAAACTGGGGGTGGGGGGGTGGGGGGGGCAGGCTACACTTCTGGCTGGTCAACAGGGGAGTAGCACAGAACTGCCCTCTATGACCGCCTGAACCCTCTCCTCTCTCTTGGACAGCCACTGCCATCCTATTTACTTTTGCCTGCGGGCCGCTAAAGGAGTGGGGGCCGATCGCTTCACCCTTTCAAAGAAATGGAAGCGGGCTTCTCTCGTGCGTGCAGGCATAATAAAACAGTCCATACATATAGAGGGACTCTCTCTGGCCACCCTAGCATGGTCAAGACCCAGACATGTGTGAGGGAGCTGGGAAGCATCCCCCCCACTAAGGTCAACTTCCGGAAGGGCGTGGTTTCATGGAGTGCACACATGAGCCACAGGACTCCAGCTGGCTCCAATAATTACCTGGTTAGGCTGAACCAAGTGAACCAGTTTATTATGTGTTTCGTTTAACCTGTATTAGTCAGCATTTATTTGTATTGTGTGTATGTAAGTATTAGTGGGGTTAATTTGTACATGTATTATATATAGTATGGTAATGGGGTTTTTGGGAACCTTTCTATGTAATGGTACAGGCCAGGGGTAGATATGCCAGGTGAGAAAGGTAGTTTGTGTGTCAGAGGGAGGGGGTCAGGTTGGGGGTCACATCTGCTGCCAGAACTGCTGTTGAGCCTGTAAGCCTTTTTTTCCGTTTTGTAAAATCTTATGCTGTAACTGAAGATCATGGACATTTTGTACCTTGCTTATTTTGTAAGTATAAGTAAAGGAAAAACAGAGCTCTGAACAATCCCTGCTGGTCATGCTGCTTATTTCCCCTTGTTACATCTCAATCCTGCCTGGTTTCATCCTGTCAGTAGCTTATAGTTAGGGCTGGCTCAGGCTTGCCCTGTACCAGCCCCTAGTTAGGCTGACTTAGGCCTAGTTTGCCGGAGGACCCCCCTATAATACACCGGGCTCCCTCTCTCTCCCTCTCTCTCTCTCTCTCTCTCTCTCTCTCTCTCTCATCCTATTACTGCATCTTGCTAACTCGGCCATTCTGGATGTCACTAACTCAGCTTCTTCTCCGGAGTCTTTGTGCTCCACTGTCTCTCAGATTAACTCATATCACAGCGGTGCCTGGACAGTGTGACGTGTGTGGTTGTGCTGCTGCCGTGGTCCTGCCAGATGCCTCCTGCTGCTGCTGCCATCATTAATCATTAGTCATACTTCTACTGTTATTATACACATATGACTATTGTCACACAAGTATACTGTCAGATATTAATACATACTTTCAACATATTGTACCACAGTAGCCAGAACTATAACTATAATATTATTACTTTCATTAATGTTGTTGTAAGCTACTGTCATTACCTGCATCTCTCTCTCTCTCTCTCTCTCTCTCTCTCTCTCTCTCTCTCTCTCTCTCTCTCTCTCTCTCTCTCTGTCTCATTGTGTCACATGGATTACTGTTAATTTATTATGCTGATCTGTTCTGTACGACATCTATTGCACGTCTGTCCGTCCTGGAAGAGGGATCCCTCCTCAGTTGCTCTTCTTGAGGTTTCTACCATTTTTTTTTCCCCATTAAAGGGTTTTTTTTTTGGGGAGTTTTTCCTGATCTGCTGTGAGGGTCTTAAGGACAGAGGGATGTCGTATGCTGTAAAGCCCTGTGAGGCAAATTGTGATTTGTGATATTGGGCTTTATAAATAAAATTGAAATTGAAATTGAATTGTAAGGGATTACCACCTCTGAAACCTTACAACATGGCACGCACCTGTTGTGCCTGCCCTCCATGGGCATAGCAACCCCACAACCCACGCACTTATGTGCATCCATACTGGCCATGCACTCCTTCAAAGCCCTTTAGTTTATTTATCTAACCCTGTATACTACAGGCTGTCTCGTGGGGGGGAGCAGAAGCTCGGTCGAAACCAAGCAATACTTATAGACCAGCTGTTGAACAGATCAGCTGACGAGGAACCTCCCGGTGAGAAATACATACAGACTAGGACTGCACCAACGGGAAACAGCAAGAGAGGAAACAGAGAGAAAGTGACGTCCCAAGGGCTGCCAGCTGACAGAGCCTCAACCTATATACAGGTACTTCTGGACCCCAAGCCTGTTTTCTTTCACACTCTTGCACACAACTTGCTTAACACACTGACACACACTGACGATCAGGTGGAGATCAAACAATCACTGGATTCACGCCTCCACAGGTGCTTTATAGTTGCACCTTGTGGGCGGGGCTGGGCAGGCTAGTGTGTCTTAAAGACTTAACTCCATCACTCTGACCTCGGTGAGATCACTCCCCCCTACCAATTAGAGATAATTGGTTTCCGGTGGAGAAGCAGCTTCTGAAACGATAAGGAACACAAGTGTGACTGAATGGAAATGAGGGTCTGTGATGTTAAAGGGCCAGTGTGTAAAATGGGTTGAAAACCGTTGAAAACAGTGACATCAGTGGTCAAATTCTAGATTGCGCACGACTTTTTCAGGAGTAGGTCTATCTAGCGACGAGGTGAATGTTTATTTAGAAATCTAAACCATGTTACGATATTGTAATGAATCCCTCACGAGCAGGAGACCAGAGGAGCGTTCGGGAAAAAGGCCCGTTTATTTGAGCACTCCAAAAACTCCGGTAACACTCCAGGGGGTAAAAGACTCCGTCCCAAACTCTGACTCTTCTGGCGTAACAGACACATTTCTAACTTTACACACATACTCGTTTACGATACTAAGTGGGGACCCCCCCTCCCTTCTCTGCTCCACCAACCTCCAGCCCGCACACTGACTGACAGCGTAGCTGGTAAACAGAGCTCAGCTGTTTATTTAGCCTAGCAATATCTCCGGACTATAGTAGCTGCAATGGACGACTTTGAACGCGATTTTGAAGAGTTTCTTGTAGCGGACACAGACCCAGAGCCATACCTGTTTGAGCCGGAGCATACAGATGAGGAACTCCATGTGTTTGATGCTGAGCGGGTGAGAAGAGAGGCTGAATGCACAGAATGGGATTCGGTGCTACTGCTGCCATTGTTGGGAGATATATCATCAGGAGGAAAAGCGCCGCAGAGAGTGCATCACAAGGAGTGAAGCTGCGTCTTCTTTTCCTCGCAGATGACGGTTCGGGTTCATTCTCTCCTGTTGCGTGGTAGGTGTGGTCCATTCGCAAACTTTATAACTAAAAAAACTTTTCACTACTCTCTATCGACGAACTACTAACACTCTCTGCTGTTTCCTCCTCCTTCTTCCTTCCTTCTGCTGTCTTCGTTGGTTCATTTATACACGCGAAACACGTTCTCTGGCTGGCTGGATTGTCCACTCGGTCTGCCGTACATACATGGCAGCGCAAGATGGCGATCTCTCTAAAGCAAGGCCCTTGCTATATATACAGTACAGGCCAAAAGTTTGGACACACCTTCTCATTCAATGCGTTTTCTTTATTTTCATGACTATTTACATTGTAGATTCTCACTGAAGGCATCAAAACTATGAATGAACACATGTGGAGTTATGTACTTAACAAAAAAAGGTGAAATAACTGAAAACATGTTTTATATTCTAGTTTCTTCAAAATAGCCACCCTCTGCTCTGATTACTGCTTTGCACACTCTTGGCATTCTCTCCATGAGCTTCAAGAGGTAGTCACCTGAAATGGTTTTCCAACAGTCTTGAAGGAGTTCCCAGAGGTGTTTAGCACTTGTTGGCCCCTTTGCCTTCACTCTGCGGTCCAGCTCACCCCAAACCATCTCGATTGGGTTCAGGTCCGGTGACTGTGGAGGCCAGGTCATCTGCCGCAGCACTCCATCACTCTCCTTCTTGGTCAAATAGCCCTTACACAGCCTGGAGGTGTGTTTGGGGTCATTGTCCTGTTGAAAAATAAATGATCGTCCAACTAAACGCAAACTGGATGGGATGGCATGTCGCTGCAGGATGCTGTGGTAGCCATGCTGGTTCAGTGTGCCTTCAATTTTGAATAAATCCCCAACAGTGTCACCAGCAAAACACCCCCACACCATCACACCTCCTCCTCCATGCTTCACAGTGGGAACCAGGCATGTGGAATCCATCCGTTCACCTTTTCTGCGTCTCACAAAGACACGGCGGTTGGAACCAAAGATCTCAAATTTGGACTCATCAGACCAAAGCACAGATTTCCACTGGTCTAATGTCCATTCCTTGTGTTTCTTGGCCCAAACAAATCTCTTCTGCTTGTTGCCTCTCCTTAGCAGTGGTTTCCTAGCAGCTATTTGACCATGAAGGCCTGATTGGCGCAGTCTCCTCTTAACAGTTGTTCTAGAGATGGGTCTGCTGCTAGAACTCTGTGTGGCATTCATCTGGTCTCTGATCTGAGCTGCTGTTAACTTGCCATTTCTGAGGCTGGTGACTCGGATGAACTTATCCTCAGAAGCAGAGGTGACTCTTGGTCTTCCTTTCCTGGGTTGGTCCTCATGTGTGCCAGTTTCGTTGTAGCGCTTGATGGTTTTTGCGACTCCACTTGGGGACACATGTAAAGTTTTTGCAATTTTCCGGACTGACTGACCTTCATTTCTTAAAGTAATGATGGCCACTCGTTTTTCTTTAGTTAGCTGATTGGTTCTTGCCATAATATGAATTTTAACAGTTGTCCAATAGGGCTGTCGGCTGTGTATTAACCTGACTTCTGCACAACACAACTGATGGTCCCAACCCCATTGATAAAGCAAGAAATTCCACTAATTAACCCTGATAAGGCACACCTGTGAAGTGGAAACCATTTCAGGTGACTACCTCTTGAAGCTCATGGAGAGAATGCCAAGAGTGTGCAAAGCAGTAATCAGAGCAAAGGGTGGCTATTTTGAAGAAACTAGAATATAAAACATGTTTTCAGTTATTTCACCTTTTTTTGTTAAGTACATAACTCCACATGTGTTCATTCATAGTTTTGATGCCTTCAGTGAGAATCTACAATGTAAATAGTCATGAAAATAAAGAAAACGCATTGAATGAGAAGGTGTGTCCAAACTTTTGGCCTGTACTGTATATATATATAAAAGCATAATTATAAGGCTACGAAAACCAAACGAATTTTATTTTATAGCGATCATACACTTGTATAAACATATTAATGGGTAGAATGTTCAGATTCAGATTCAGATTGACAATAAACCATGCCAAATATTACACACTGGCCCTTTAAAGTGTTTATTGCTGACAGACAGACTTTCTGTGACTTTAACTGTATCAATAAAGGTGGATAAGGGAAATAACAGATCGTGAAGAAAAAAATATTTTTAATAAATGAAGGAAGTCATGGGCGGCACGGTGGTGTGGTGGTTAGCACTCTCGCCTCACAGCAAGAGGGTTGCCGGTTCGATCCCGGGTGCGGGAGCCCTTCCGTGTGGAGTTTGCATGTTCTCCCCGTGTCAGCGTGGGTTCTCTCCGGGCACTCCAGCTTCCTCCCACAGTCCAAAGACATGCAGATTGGGGACTAGGTTAATTGATAACTCTAAATTGTCCGTAGGTGTGAATGTGAGCGTGAATGGTTGTTCGTCTCTATGTGTGTCAGCCCTGCGATAGTCTGGCGACCTGTCCAGGGTGTACCCTGCCTCTCGCCCGATGTTAGCTGGGATAGGCTCCAGCCCCCCCTGCAACCCTCAAGAGGATGAAGCGGTTAGAAGATGAATGAATGAATGAAGGAAGTCATTTGTTTCCTTTTCTTGTTCAGGGCCCGTATTCACAAAGATTCTCAGAGTCCTCTCAGAGAGTTCCTAACTTAGCCTAAAAATTCCTAGCAAGGAATCTTAGCTTAAGAGTGATTCAGGAAGTTTCTGAGAGCAACTCTGAGCAAGGAGGGGAGAGAAATTTTTATCTTAGTGAGGAGGTGTGGTTGATCCCGTTGCTAGGTAGCTAAAAGCTGTGATTGGTTGTTACAAAAAAAAAGCGCTCCTAGTAATGAATGGACAGTGAAATGAACCGATCATAGAACTTAGACTGTATTAAGAAATGTGTAATCGTGAAAATAATTTTATGTCATGATGATGAAACTCAGCAAAATTAAATTAATTGTTACACAGCTTCAAAATGTTTGAACGTACCTCATTCACATGCCAATTATTATATTGATTTGCTTATTGTTATGTTTACTCGCCATGCTGGTAATTTTACTACTTAATCTATTTGATATTAATGGTGGACGCAGACTCAGCTGTCAGCAATTACTGTGATTGCTGGCCTCCTCCTTTTGATTTGGCAGAATGACCAAAACAATGAATGAAATGGAGAGAAAAAGAATGAAAACGCCGAACTGGACAGAAGAGCAGTGCCTGCTGTTGGCGCAGCTCGTGGAGGAGAACAAAGGAGTTTTAAGTGGGAAATTCGGTCCCGGGATCACGGCATAAGGGAAGAAGCAGACTTGGGAGCGTATTGCCCGACAAATCAATGCGTCGTTTTCTCTCCTTTTACGCACAAGCGATGAGTGTGAGAAGCGCTGGTACGTGCTGCAATCCAAAACGGGCGTTATTGCGTTACTACGCTGGGTGGGAAAAGTAAGCTCATCCCTGATGAGGTCAACCACAAACATTATCCCTGCACTATCAAGCTGGTAGCGTCTTATTAAATCACTGTCGTTCAATATACGGAGAATATCTCTCCTTCCTCTCTGTCTTTCCGCCATCTTCTCTGTTTAAGACACTCTTAGGCTTCTTAAAAGTCCTCCTCCCTCCTCTTAACAGGTTTTCACCATAGCAACTCTCTTAAGGCCTAAGATGCTTTGTGAATAACTTTTATATTTTTAAGATAAAATCTTAGAATTCGAGGAATTCTAAGATTTTTCTTAGAATAACGTCACTAAGAGCTACTTTTAGTCTTAGGATTCTTTGTGAATACGGGCCTTGATCTTTAACTCGATGTTGAATCAGAGAGCATATAAAATATAAAATGTGGCAGTGACACATTTGAGTTTAATCTGTTATCTGTCTTGACTCTGTATGAAACTCCAGTATGTTGGGATGTATCAGATCAGCCCGATCAGCTGTCCAATCAATAACTGATATCCAATCAGGGGGTGTGTCAGTCGGTAGAAGACTTCCGCGAAGGCTGCACTCGTGTATCTTCGCTTCCCTCCCCGCTGAAAGCCTCCTCTCTCCTCAGCTCCTTCCAGTGCATTTAACATATTGAGACGTCCTACAAGATGACGAGTCTCAAACGATTTCTGGGTCAAGTGATCAAGCATAGAGGACAGAGGAGTCGAGGAGGGATATTCGGATGAACCCACGCTCTTTGCCAGATTGTTCTTCACCCTCATGCAAGACTTTCCAACACTTTTTACCTGCATGATCTCCTGTTACCAACCCTGCCTGCCTCTGACCTATCTACATCATCTGTTTCCCAGTAAAGTTCAAGTTCCTGATTATTCTGTATATCAATAAAAGTCATTACCAACTGTAACTTGAGTGCTGCATTTGGGTTCAATCTCAGACATTATACATGTATTTTCAGACAGAAATAGGCTTCCCATGGGTTGTTTAGTCAAAGCAGGATATACAAAAGTCTCATACTGTGTAGCTGCTGGAGTACTTAATCTTTCTTGTTTGAGATAATCATTAAGTACAAAAGGCACCTCCCTTGTCGGGGAATTGCCCACGGTGAATTAACCTTAACAGTGAACATCCGGTGTCAGGTTGTCTCATCAGAGGATTTGCTTTAAGTGTGAGGTGTTAAAATACCACAGGAAAAGCACACCAGACAACAAGCTTAGCTCCTACACATCATTTATCCATTAGGCAAAGGTTACAGCACATACCTTTCCCAGTATGCACAGACATAAGGTAAAACCATCTATTACATTAATGTTAAATCGCAAAGAAAGAGTAGTATTACAGTTTTATCTTTGTATTTAGACATTCATACATCAGCATATACATCTTACTTGTCAGTGAAGCAAACATAATAACAGTTTTAAACTAAGTTTGTTTTTGTTATTTTCATAATATTCCCAGGCTAAAGGTGGATTAATGGTAAGTATCATATTCTAAAGAGGCACTGCTGCATTACAGAGGAGAATGCAGGTTTGACCATGAGATCATGTCAAAAATAATAAATAATAAAAATTGCAATTTTTTTCCAAGATAAAGTGAAAGCACAAGTCTTTACAGTTATAACCAGTTAAACTGTATAATCAACACACAAAAGGTTACAAATCAAGAAATGGTAAGCAAATAAAAGCTGACCTGGAGATTTCTGGCAATAAAAACATTACCAGACAACATTGTAATTATTGCCTTTCCAGTGCACACATTTGGGAAAAATTAAAACATAATAAAAAGACTGCAGGTTGACTTCATTTCATGTTGGAACATGAACCATCTGGACTGGTGACATGTTTCAAACACTCATCTTTCTGTTCATCCTAGACAGTCATAACTTCAAATTTAAGGTCCAGTGTGTACGATTTAGAGGGATATATTGACAAAAATGGAACGTATTAAGTGTTTTCTTTAGCATATAATCACCTGAAAATAAGAATTGTTGTGTTTTCATTACCTTAGAATGAGCTGTTAATAACTACATAGTGGGCATAACAGTTCACAAATTTCACACTTAGGTTTGATATGATACAGGGGTGTCACGGTTCAGTATGTTTTCAATACAAGAAATTTCATTGATTTTTACTGTAAACTGTAAATGTATGAAAACTTACAATTTGGTCTTTTGTTTTTTGTACAAAACAGGAATTAAGGTCTGGCTAGAATGGGCTTGTTTAAGTTTGGGAAAAGCAAAATTAAAATGTCATGTTGTTGTGTTGTTGGTTGCCAGAATAGAAGAGTCATGGCTCAAAATTTTAATTTTTATCACATATCAGCCACCACTGCTCGTCAACAAAAATGAAGACAACTATGGTTAAATGCAATAAGACGAAAGGACTAGATGGAGGTGGTCATCAAAAATGCTCTTATGTGCAGCACACACTTATTTGTTGTTATAGGGATGAATAACATTTAGTGTATTAAGGGTTATCCTGTCCACCTAATGAGAAATTGGGAAGGTATAAAGAGGAATATTGGATTTCTCTGTAACACTAACTTTTTTGCATATTTGCCATTCTCGGAACCCTTTGTCTGTATTCGGCGTCTGACTTCCCACAGACGGCGATACAGCCTCTGGGGGCGGACCCCCGATTTTTTGGCATTCCAGTTTGATTGGGCGGGGGAGGAGAATTTCCATTTCCGATATAAGTAAATATGCTGAACCATTGCGATGGATTCAGAGTTTGCAGTGATGCCAATTATGTTCCGCCTCATTAGTTCACCGCACAGACCGTTTAACCTGGCAATAACTGCAGCCGGCTCAAACGTGATTGGTCAATATCACGTGGAATACAAACAGCCTACAACCGGAAACCAGGGCTCTTCCGCTCTTCTTCCAGAGGCAAGATCTCCAGGGTTTGCCTACAGACTCTGTAGAGTCTGTATATAGAGACTACGTATTTGCTAATGTGAGATATCAAAACAATACAGAGGAAACTGGTAAATTGGTATAGTTATCAACCAGTGAGAGCATATGGGTTGGCTCTCACTGGTTTAAGTTTAGACCCCTTTCCAAAACCAAAATCAGACCCTGAAAAGTGTAGGGTTAGCTAGTTAGCTACAAAAGGTATAGCCTACTGAATGTCTACACGTGCTGCTTCTGCTTTTTAATTTAATTTTAATTAACTTTTTTTTATATACTCTATTAATCCCCCTGAGGGGAAATTCAATTTTTTCAATCCGTTATCAATTACACACAGGTCCGAAATACGCACATGTACAAACAGGACCTATACATGCACTAAGTGGAGAGATGTCAGAGTGAGGGGGCTGCCCATGGACAGGTGCCCCGAGTGGTTGGGGGGGGTTCAGTGCCTTGCTCAAGGGCACCTCGGCAGTGCCCAGGTGAATTGGCACCTCTCTCAGCTACCAGTCCACACTCCATATTTGGTCTGGACTTGAACAGTCGAGCCTCCAGTTCCCAACCAACCCAAGTCCCTATGGACTGAGCTACTGCCGCTAATGACTGTAACAGTGAAAAAAGACCACAAAGCCAGCCATCCCACCTTCAACAATCCTGTCAAATCATCCATTCAGCTCTCCAGTGAGAGCATATGGGTTGGCTAGTCTGGTCCCATTGGTTTGGGTTTACTTATTCAAGTATCACTCACGTGTGCAGACAGTGAGTGTCCTGACATGGTGCCTTCATAAATTCACTAAAATGAGAGCCCTGTTGGTCAAAGAAACAGAGTGTTCTATTTCGACATGAATTAACGAACAGTTAAGTTAATCACACATTAACTTCACCCTGCTGGAGTGCGCTCTGCTACTCCGAGAGTGTGGTACAGCGGATTGCCAAATGGTACATTCCAACAGCGCTCCAAATTTACCAATGGTCCAGTTTGTATCAGAGTGCACTCCAGCACCTGGAATGAATATTTCCAAACATACCCTATTCAGAGAAATAAACTGACTATTCAAAGACTAAACTGTGTAACCCTGAACCATGGAGTTAGACTGTTAAACTATTTTTCATCATTTCTGTGTCAAGGTTTTTTTTGGGTGGGCATACTCCATGACACACTGGGGCCATCCTTAACATAACCCCTCCCCTCCCATATAAATACTATGTTACTAATGACATTAGAGCTCTTAGTATCAGTGTTGTTTCTATTGCCCGCTGTGTGTGGGTGGTGAGTTCACTATGTCCCACAAGCTCTCTTAGCTCTGTCTAAAAAAATATATGAATTAACATCTATGTTAAAGGCCACCATCATAATGAACAAGCACCTCCTAAATTCACAAGATGGATTAGTGACTCTATGCATTTCCTCAAACTTAAGAAAACAGATACACTCTTAACGGATAGTCTGGACCCCCTTTTTGGAATATAATAAGACTTTACAAGTACCATTGAATGAGGCAGACTAGGCTCTAGATAGGGCTACTCAAGAGAAAATATATTACCCCATAGTTTCAGTTTTATAGTGTATTATTGTCATTCCTGTTCACTGATAAAGTTCCTGCTGTTCTGTATGACATTTCTTCTGTGCCGAGACAAGACTATTTTACAGTGATTAACAAATCCCTGTGTGTAATTCTTCATTTTTTGTCATCCAGAGAGACTTTCTCTAAGGTCCTGAAGGGATTAGGGGAGATTGAATCAGACTGTATTGTTATTAACCCTGTCCTAGGTTTACTGAGAACTATTTAGTTTTACTCAGACCTCTTGATAAGCTCAGCCAACAACCCACTGTTTTGGGTTAGCTTTGACGTAAAAGTATAAAACCTTGTTCTGAATGCTGATCTTTATGTCCAATTCTGTGGCTGGTTCAGATGAGTTTTTATTCACTGTGCAGTGGAGATAGGTTAGTGAGTAGTTAGACCTGTAAGAGATTCTCACTGAACTATCATTTTAGTGGTCATCTTATCAGTAATCACATATCAGTCTCATACATTGATCTGATACAAGTAATAATAATAGCAATAGCAAAGAAAATAAAACCAATTATTCCAACAAAAACATAATGAGCAATATTTGTGCCCCAATGGCCGATATCAATAATACCAGAGAGGCTAGGATTGCAGGCTATGAATGTAATAGTAGTAGTAGTAGTAGTAGTAGTAGTAGTAGTAGAAGTAATGCACCCAAATTCGCACATATCCCACATATTTTAAACGGCTGTGATCTCATGACCAGTGCACTGACGGGAGTAAACAAGGAAGCAGTCCTGAGCAGTCTTGTAAGGAGGCAAGTTGAGGTGGTGGATGGGTCATGAAATTGTGGACTTTCCCTCAGGACTTTCCCTATGTGATGTGTGTTCAGAACCGTATGAACTTTGAGTCATTTGACGGTACGTCTTCACCATGCTTCTTTTCCTAAACCTTTCCACAGTAACTTTACTGACCTAAACCTAACCTCTGTAACTTTGTGTTAATTATATAATTGTATGTTAAGGATATAACTTCATTCATAGGGCGCTACTTGGTAGGATATCATACAAATTGTTGGGTCTGCATTTCCGTAGGATATCATACAAACCGTTCTATGAGGATATGCTGAGTGTTGTAATCTGGCACATAAGTACAACATTCAACATCAATCATCATCAATGATTAGCAACTCAAATTACTGGGACTGCATAGCCTAGACTGCAGACTCTGCTCCAACCCTTAGAGAGGTATTCATATGCTTTTAGTCCACATCTCCAGTGCATTCCTTTTCAAGCAAATATGGGGCAGAAAGAAGCAGCAGTGTTCAACCTATTGAAATAAGTGTCTAGTGTAACAAATGCTGTTGGCTGGGGACAATAATCTGAAGTCTAAATTCTAGAAAACTTTCTTGGTTTTGGAGAAAACCACCTCCAGTGCCTCTGACACACCATTGGTCAGGGAACTATCCTAAGAGGGATGGCAGTAGGGACATAAGAGCATGTTTAACATTTGCTTATAGGTGTTTTGCAGGACGAGGGTCTCATCACAGGTGGAACTGTGCACAGTTCATGAATGTAAGGTTATTCAGGTAGAGTAGATGACAGGTGTTACAGTCAGAGATGGGCAAAGCCATCAGGGGGAGGCCTTCATTGGTACAATGGGGAATGAATCCACACAAACAGTAGAATTTGGTCAGCTACCATTCCAGTCAGGTTTAGATAAGTTTTTGTGGAAATAGTTTGGCCATGCATAGGGAGATCATCTGATCCAGTGTCAAGAGTGGAAACTGCCTTCAAGGAGAGATGAACTATCCTTCACATGCTATTTTCCAGTTGGTCAGTGGTAACTGCTGAAGGGGATTTTTCAGAGATCTCCAGGAAACTTGTAACCAAAGTCAAAACAATAGCAGAAATAGCAGGAACTGTCATACAATACGGAAGTCAGAGCCACAGTGTTAATGTAGGCTATTTCAGCATTGATTTCCAGTTCCAAGACAACAGGCCCAGCAGCAGTCAAACGGACGCCTGACTGCCCGACTGACCGTTTGACTGCTGCTTTGCAATCCACTATATTAAAAGTATTATACTTATTAGTGAGTGCTGTCAGGTTTTTTAATGATACTTGTTACCTGGAGAGGTTGGAAGGAGATCTAAGTTTAGACCCCTTTCCAAAACCAAAATCAGACCCTGAAAACTGGCACCTCTCCAGCTACCAGTCCACACTCCATATTTGGTCTGGACGGGGACTTGAACAGGCAACCCTCCGGTTCCAAACCCAAGTCCCTAAGGGAACCAGTGAAGGGAAGCAGGGAAGCTTTGCCAATATTCAACCAGTTGTGTGTCATAGAGTGTGAAGACGAACCTTCTTTGGCTTCCCTCGCATCTGACAGTGGAGGTACGGGTGTTGGCAGCAGCACGTGGGGTAGCAAAACACTATTCATCTGCACAGCGGCAAAGAATCCCTTTATATTAATTGTTTTCTGTCTTGGTCACCAGTGATGTGGAGGTTCACTTTCACAAAGCGAAAAACGCAAATGTGTCTATCTCGAGCCAGTGTTTGGTTTGTCCATCCTGTGTTACTGTAGAACAACATGGTGGACTCCATGGAAGAGGGCCCACTCCATATGGAGATATAAATGGCTCATTCTAAGGTAACAAAATCACAACAGTTCTTATTTTCAGGTGATTATAAACTAATTAAAACAGTTATGAATATTTAATACAATCTCTGCCCATAGATGCCCCTAAATCCCAATTAAGCAAACAAAAATGTTTTCTGTGCTCAGTGTAATTGTTTGTTTCCCATTTTCCACATTAACTTAAATAATAGTCTTTATCTTGCTTAGTTTCACTCATTACCCCTCTTTACCTGCTCTATGCCCTCTTAAACCCTCTCTCAACATCCCTGCTACAGTCTACATGCTCTCAAGTTCTCCAGGTCTTTCAACTGGTAAAAGTGTCGCAATGTGTTGCAATTTTAGCCAAGAGGAGAACTGAAGTCAGAGGCATTTTTTGTTTTTGCAAAATTCAATCGCAAACTATCAGTCTCAATGTATTTTGCTTGCATCAAATATTTTTCAGTGCTCTGAGTGTTTACATGAGGCACAAATATGATGCCATAGATGGAGATAAATTTGTTCCATGTCAATGCATGTGTGAGGACTTTGGTTGGCCATTTAGTTGTTAAGACATGCTCAGTGAGAGCTGGTGATAAGTTTCCACCACTTGATGCAGGTTCTATTTGGTATGATCCTGTACCCAGTTACATAATCTGAGGCAGTAAGTCTGTGGACTGACAGTGGAGAAGGATCGGCCTGGATGTCTCAACGTCTTCCACAAATGCTCCAGCCTCTTCTTAAAACTGTAAACTGTGAAAATGTCAATGATGCCGATGAAGTAGCGCTGCTCAGGCCCATCAATGACATGCAGAGGATTCTTTAAGTTGGGCAGTAAACGTCGGTTTTGGGCCCTGAAGTCTGGAAGTTCAGCTGCGTCACTGCCTGGTCCTGCATGCCCTGGGCATGTTTGAAGAGTGCCACCGCTTGATGCAACTCCTGCATGTGATTGCTTCAAATAGCTGCCATCTGTTTTAGACGTAAGTGATGCGGACTCATCTTCTGGGACTGCCCCAGGGACAGTAGCTATGCCTGCATGGATAGGGCTGGAGCCTGGATTCACAGATCTAAAATGAGAAAGTCACAGGTAAGAGGATGGGTATGAGTCACATCAATCATTGCATGAAGCCTTACTCACAGTTCATCCATTTTGTAAAATGTTCTGATTTGTCTTAACAGCCAGATGTTACAATATCATAGCAGTAAGGAAAAGTAACAAGGAAGTACCTCATCTGATGTGATTTGGCAGATAAGATTAGAAGTGTTAAGTTGTCAAATGATTTCCAAAGCATAGGACAGGTTTTGAAATTAATAAATATGTTTTTACTTTTTTACCACACAAACCTACTCACACCACTAGATATTTTGGCCATGTGACAGCGCAAATACGATGCAACTTTGTCAGAAGTAACAAAAGGCATGCTCAGACATTGAATAACAGTGTTATTGCCAACCACCCATTATGAGCATGAGCTTCATTGTCCATTCATCTATTGTGCAATACTGCCAGGAAAAATGGAAAAAAAAAAGGATGCCGTGGCTTTTGTGGCTGCTAAACCTGTCAAAATAAGACACAAAGAAACCATGAAATTCTTAAAGTACCCACACAGGGTGAAATGCACCCTTAACTGTGCTGCGGTGCAAATTGCAAAATTGTACCCTTTTTTATACATATGTGCCTAACTGCAAAAGCCATACACAGCTACAATGAGATTATTGAACATAAAGTTGTGGAATCTTTGACAACAACAGGAAGGGCGACATAAACTTGTGAAACCTGGACTTCAAAGTCAGTGGATTTATATGTGACTATAATGGCACAATATCTAGCAGAGAACTGGTGACTGCTGTCTCACATTCTTCATACTAGAGCAGTACACGAAAGTCACACCAGAGTGCCTTTCAAGCTAATTTTCACTTGAAAGAAGTAGAAAATCTGCCAGTGGATCAAATGTTTTTTTGTTTGCTTGTAACAAGAAAATAAATCTTGATCCACTGGCAGATTTTTCTACTTCTTTCAAGTGAAAATTTGCTTGAAACAAGTGAAAAATGTCTAAAAACAAGTTACATTTAAGGTGATGAGTCTTATTTTAAGTGTAAAATTTGTTTTGACTAGAAATGAGACATTTTGACTAGAAATGAGACAAATATTCTTGGTATGATTTTGAGTGTTTGCAGTGTGTGTCAGTTGTACAACTGGTTTTCATGTGCATATGAAGTGAAATTTGTGCTTGTCCCGGTAATAATAGACAATTGCCATTTGTCTATTTTGGCAGTTATGTATGTGCAGATCTGTGGGAAATGCAACGCTGCCCCCCTGTGATCATCACATGCCCCCCTTACAATATAAGATAAGATAAGATAAGATACACCTTTACTGATCCCATAATTGAGAAATTCCAGTGTTACAGCAGTCAGGAGAAAGAGTCAGATTAAAGATGTCAATATTTAAAAACTTAAAAAACTTAAAAACACTAGGCATGCAAAAAAGTACAAAGTACAAAGTACAAAATACAGAAAAAAGCAATAAATAATAACAGTAATAATAATGAGCAGTGATAAAAAGTGAGCAATGGATTAAAGTTAACATATTTAGTGCAAAGTGAATATTGAATGTGCAAATAAACAACATGGGGGACAGCAATGCTTATAGTGGTGTTTATAAGAGTCCGTAGTGTCCATAGAGTGTCCATGGTGCAGTTTACTGTGAGCAGTGCTGGTTGTGAAGCCTGACAGCAGCAGGCAGGAAGGACCTGCGATAGCGTTCCTTCACACACTTTGGGTGAATCAGTCTATCGCTGAGAGAGCTCCCCAGAGCTTTTATCTCCTCCTGCAGAGGATGGGAGTCATTAGTCCTCCTTTCTCCCACCACCTGCACAGAGTCCAGAGAGCATCCCAGGACAGAGCTGGCCATCTTGATCAGCTTGTCCAGTCTCTTCCTATCTGCAGCCGAGACGCTGCTCCCCCAGCAGACCACTCCGTAAAAGATTGCTGATGCCACCACAGTGTCAAAGAAGGTCTTCAGGAGCGCCCCCTGCACTCCAAAAGACCAAAAGAGCCGCCTCAGGAGTTAAGTCTGCTTTGACCTTTCCTGTATAGTGCTGTTATGTGATCAGTCCAGTCCAGTTTATTGTTAAGCTGAACACCCAGGTACTTATAAGATGTCACCATCTCAATGTCCTTTCCCGGGATGTTCACCGGTGTTGGGGGGAGGAGTCTGCGCCTGCGGAAATCCACCACCAGCTCTTTGGTTTTCCCCGCGTTGATCTGAAGGTGGTGCCTCAGACACCAGTCCACAAAGTCCTGGTTCAGTTCTCTGTACTCCCTGTCATCCCCATCTGTGATGAGGCCGACTATGGCAGAGTCATCAGAGAACTTCTGCAGATGACAGGTGGGGGTGTGGTATGAAAAGTCTGCAGTGTAGAGGGTGAAGAGGAACGGTGCCAGCACCGTCCCCTGTGGGACCCCCGTACTGCAGACAACCAAGTCCGATACACAATCCTGGGTCCTGACATACTGCGGCCGGTCCGTGAGGTAGTCCAGGATCCAGGATGTGAGGTGATTAGCCACCCCTCTGTGCTCCAGTTTGTCCCTCAGAAGCGCAGGCTGTATGGTGTTGAAAGCGCTGGAGAAGTCAAAGAACATGATTCTCACAGAGCTTCCGGGCTTCTCCAGGTGAGAAAGAGCTCTGTGCAGGAGGAAGATGATGGCGTCGTCCACCCAAATGCCAGGCTGGTAGGCAAACTGCAGCGGGTCCATTGAAGGGCCTACTGCTGGGCGGAGACGAGACAGGACCAGGCGCTCCAGAGTCTTCATGAGGTGTGATGTTAATGCCACCGGTCTGAAGCTGCTGAAGTCCTTGGGGTGCGGAGTCTTGGGCACTGGTACCATGCAGGATGTCTTCCACAGCTGTGGTACTCTCCCCAGCCTCACGCTCAGGTTGAAGATGGTTTCAACTATCCCACACAGTTGGTCTGCGCAGGACTTCAGGAGCCTGGAGCTGATGCCGTCTGGACCCGCAGCCTTCCTCGTCTTTATCCTCCTCAGCTGATCTCTCACCTGACAGGTAGTGAAGGACAAGCTGGAGCAGGGGGGGCTTTGTGCTGGGGGTGGAGGTGATGAGATGGGTGGAGGGGTGGGGGGTGGTGAGATGTCCGGGGGAGCGGGGGAGGTGTCGAAGCAGTGTGCCAGGAGTGTAGGTGGGGGGGAAGGTGAAGGTGAGGATGAGGGGGGTTGCAGCCGTGATGTCTCGGCCAGGGGTGGGGCAGACTGATCAAAACAATGGTTCTGGAGCCGGGGCTGAGACAACGCTTCTAACCTGGGTGTTGACATTGAGTGAGCGGGATACCTGCATGTAAAGTGTTGTCACATGTGCAGTCTGTCTGCTTTGCATCACATTTTGCTACAATAATAATAGTTAAAGTTAGTATGCAAATTTTAACACAATACTCAGCATATCGCAATATATTTGATATCCCAATGATATTGTATCATTACCTAAAGCCCCGTTTCCACCGAGCAGTACAGTAGGGTACAGTTCAGTTCGGTGGCTCATCTAACCACTGTTCGCTCGCTGGTTATGTAAATGGCATATATTCTAATCCTCACTCAGAGAGCAACACTAAACCCCTGAGCTTGCCTGAGAAGGACCGAATGCACAAACCAGCTATTTTTTAATATCCCACGGAGATACTCTCACTGCAGCCTGTTTTATTTTTGTCTAAAAATGGTTACCTGCAACCCTGTTCTGTGGACGATGAGAGAGGTGCAGACTTCCATCTGTGTCACTAGTAATGAGGTAATGTCATAGTATGCAAAACACTGACTTCTGGTTTTTATTGGTATGATCAGGTAACTCCATATTTTGTTATTTAAATGGTTTGATGTTTGTTATTGCTGTGTGCTATAAAGTGATGGACACTTTTGATATTGATGGTTATTATCGCTGTGCACTACCAAAGCGATGGATATTATGGTGTTTATTGTTGTGTGCTGTGGAAGTGTTGGACTGTTTTACCTGCAATCATAAACTGTAAACAAAGGCACATGTTGCTGCAGACGGACACACCTGAGCCTCATCACATCAGTGATTGCAATCACTGGTTGTTCTCCCACTCCCTATAAGGAAGACGCCAGATTCCTACAGGCACGCTGGACTGTGGACAGGTTGCTGTCATCTCCTCCTGCTGTGGCTGCTGTCTCCCCAGATCACGACCGGACTCACGCTTCCCCTCACAGTGCTGACTCCCTGGCTTGGTGGTGCGGATCTCCAGACTCTGTTGTATCAACGCTCACAATTCTTCACAAAAAGGAAAGTAATCATTCTCCTCACTTGGTGTGTGTGAGTCCCTCTGTATTGGCAGAATGTGTGCTGAGTCCTATTTTTCCTATGTGTTGAGGGCATTGGGCCTGGGTGACGGCAGAGCAGTAGCAGTGGCAGCCTGATTGGATTGATGGGCATTCACATTATCATTTGAAGGGAAGTGGCTAACTTAGAGGCCAGATTGGCTTTGAATTTGCTGGCAGCGGGACGGGCTGGGCACTGATTTTACTGTTCTCCTCTGACAGCGGCAGATGGCTGCGCGGAGGTCCTGGCACTGGATCCACGGATCGGACTGCAAAGTGTAGGGAGCCCTGCTGGGGCGGGGCCCCCTCCCGGCTGACAATCAGGGCGCCAAGGAAAACCCGGAACGTCACAGCAACGTCACTGGACTGTCTGGTATCCTAACTTTATTATTGAGTGACCACAGCCGCCCACTCATCCAATCCGTTTGGTGGATTGGATGAATGAAGTCTGAAGAAACAAGACATATTGGCAATTTAACAATTTATTCATTTAACAAAGAGTAGCGTGTGGAAGAACCATGCACAGCCACAACAGCCTGGCACCTCCTCCTCATGCTGGTCACCATCCTGGTCACACACTGCTGTGGGATGGCATCCCATTCTTCAGCCAGCATTTGTCGCAGGTCAGCCAACATGGTTGTGTTGGTCACTCTGGCACGAACAACACGCCTAAGCTGATCCCACAAGTGTTCAGTGGGGTTGAGGTCAGGACTGCTGGCAGACCATTCCATCCTCTCCACTCCCAAATTCTGGAGGTAGTCTCTGATAAACCCCGCTCTGTGGGGGCGAGCATTGTCATCTTGGATGATAGAGTCTGGTCTCAGACTGTGGAGATATGGGATTGCCACTGGCTCGATATCTCTCTGCATTGAGATTGCCTCCAATAACGACAAGCCTCATTTTTCCAGTAAGGGACATGTCAGCCCACACCATGACACTGCCTCGGTGCAGCAATCAGCGAAGCGTTCTCCGCATCTTCTCTACACTTTGATCCTACGATCCAACTGCTATAGGCAGAATCTGGACTCATTGCTAAACATAACGTTCCTCCACATGTTCAGGTTCCAGTGCACATGTTGCCAACAGCAGCGCAAACAGGCCTGACAGTGAAGGGCAGTCATGGCAGGCCTCCTGGCAGCCCTATTAGACCAGAGATTGGCTGTGTGCAGTCTGTTTCAGATTGTCTGGGCAGAGACATTATCTTGCAAACCTTGACTGCAAATCTGTAGAAGACTGCCTACAGTTCCTAAGTGCTGACAGGATGAGGAAACTGTCTTCTTGGGACGCCAGCTTCCCTCCCGTGAGGCCTATTATTGGAATTCTCTACAGTATTGGTGATAATATTGTGTTGTCCTCCACCAATGCCTGCAAGAGTCTTCAGAGGCCCCAATGCGAACATCAATTTTTAGTGACCAAGCAAACTGTACACATCACAAGTACGCCACCTGCACATGCTCCAATTTCAAAATATAATCTCTTGTTCCACAGTCCAGTCCATTCCAAATATCCAAAACACTGCAGTCAAGCCAGACTCAGCCGCCGTGCAGAGGTGAAGTTAGTTTTAAGTTGGATATCTGACAGACATTTACTTGGGAAGTGGTGTCTTCTTAGCAGTGGTGGACAAAGTACACAGCTCTATTTGAGTCCAAGTATATACTCCTGATCCGATATTACTTCAATATTATTCCAATACAAATGAAAGTTGCTGAGTCAAATTATTACAAGAGTTAAAGTAGTGAGGAGCACATGCATGAGGTAGAGGTACAGGAACATCACTTTGACAAACAAACCACACACAGAACTGCATGATCACAGTTTATAATCTTCTGCATTTTACAAAAGAAAGAAAAAATCATCCACTGACTTCAAAGCAAATGTAACGCGTAACAAGAGCATTCATAGAAATGTAGAGGAGTCCAAAGTATGACCCTTGTCACTACTTGATAATGTAGTGAAGTCAAAGTAGTAAGTTTCAAAAAAAAAATATACTCAAGTAAAGTACAGATACTCAAAAGCTGTACTAAAGTAAGTAAGTAAGTAAATGTTATTTATATAGCACTTCTCACAGAGAGGACTCACAAAGTGCTTCACAAGATAAAATACAAAAAATACAATAACAGAAACAATGCAAAATACTCAAAAACAAATAAAAAGTAAAGTGCAGCGAAATACAGAGATGATACAATGGGCAATTAATGGAACGCATGCCTAAACAGATGTGTTTTTAACTGCTTTTTAAAACTGTCCACGGAAGAGGCCGCTCTCAGCTCATGAGGTAGTGCATTCCACCATTTTGGTGCAACAGCCTTAAAAGCTCTATCACCTTTCATCTTTAATCTTGTGTGAGGGACAGTAAGTAGGTGGCCTTCAGCGGACCGCAGTGACCTGACAGGACAGTGAAAGGACACCAGATCTGTCAAGTATGCAGGTGCTTGACCATGGAGGGCTCTGTAAGTGATGGTTAGAATTTTGTGCTGGATCCTGAAATTAACAGGGAGCCAGTGCAGGGATGCCAGGACTGGAGTGATGTGGGTGAAATAAAAGCATGCATGATCATTTCTAGCTCCGAATAAGTTAACATGGATCTGAGTTTGGAAATGTTTTTGAGGTGGAAAAAGCAGGAGCGAGTGACAGTTTTGATGTGGTCATCGAAGAGCATGGCCTGATCAAATGTGACCCCAAGGTGTCTCAACTTAGGGCGCACATTTGCACTGAGGGACCCTAAGCAGCTGGCCACTTTAGATGCTGAGGCGTCAGGTGCAATAATTAAAATCTCAGTTTTAGCTGCGTTCAACTGAAGGGAGTTAGAAGCCATCCAGTCCTTAATTACATTCATACAATCATACAGTGAGTCAATTCCATCGGTCCTATCAGGGTTAAAAGAAAAATATAACTGGAGGTCATCTGCATACATATGGTATGAGATACCTTCAAAATTGCTGATGACATCTCTGAAAGGGAGCATGTATAGCGTAAAGACGATAGGCCCAAGCACTGAACCTTGGGGCACCCCACAAGAAAGGGGGGCAAACTCTGATTTATGAGGGCCAACAGCCACAGAAAAGGATCGATCAGACAGATAGGATTTAAACCAATGAAGGGCGGTCTCTGAGATGCCTACCCTGTCCCTCAGCCTGTCTAAAAGGATGTGGTGATCAACAGTGTCAAAGGCTGCACTGAGATCAAGCAGAACCAGGATAGATTTACCGGCAACGGAGGCCATCATGATGTCATTGGAGACCCTGAGAAGAGCAGTTTCTGTGGAATGTAACTGACGATAACCGGACTGAAATTTATCTAAGATATTGTAACTGTTCAACGCTGTCACTAACTGGTTTGCAACTGCTTTTTCTAGAATCTTAGATACAAAGGGCAACTTGGAAATAGGCCGGTAGTTACTAAGAACAGCGGGGTCCAGATTGGGCTTTTTGAGAAGCGGCTGAACAACTGCTTGCTTGAAATGGGACGGGACACGACCAGAAACCAGTGAGCTATTGATTATGGAGGGCAGAGATGGACCAATAGTGCTGAAAACATTTTTCAGCTAAGTTGTGGGCAGGATATCCAGCGAACTAGAAGAGATCTTCATAATGCACACAAGATCTGCTAAGTCTTGTAAGGAGACAGGTGAGAAATTGTCAATAATTGACTTGTTTGGGAGGATCAGGAAGTGAGGAGGAGGAGGGTGTTATACTGGCCTTGACACTGGCAACCTTATTCACAAAAAAACATTAAAAAATTGCTACAGTCCTCATCAGAGGACACAGGTAGAGCAGGCGGTTGCGCACCAGTAATGCTACTTATAGTGTCAAAAATGACCCTGGGATTTCTCTTGTTGGAGATGATGAGATTTTTAAAATAAGAGGCTCTGGCCACCCTAACAACAGAATTGAATTCAGCTAACAGTTCTTTAAAATAAAGACGATGTACATGAAGCTTGGTTGATTTCCACAAGCGCTCAGCTCTCCGACATTTACGACGAAGGCAGCGAATGTCGTCGTTGAGCCAGGGAGTGGGATTAGCTGCGGGGATAGTTCAAGGCTTTAAAGGAGCAATCTTATCAAGAATAGCAGAGCAGTGTGAGTTAAAAGTTAAAACTTGGGAGTCAACGTCAACATTAATACTAACAGGCTGCACCACACTGTTAAAAGCGAATGAGAATTTCTCAGCCGAGAGGTTATTTAACATACGGGTGAGTTTTGTACGCTTGCTGGTTGAACAATCAGAAATAATAGACAAATTAAACAGGATGCAGTTGTGATCAGTGACGGGCAGCTCGGTGATTCGGTGAGATTTATAAAATTATTAGCAAAGGAGTTTGTGGTGTCATTTACAGGCACATTAAAATCCCCAAGCATTAAAATTCTTTGAAATTTAGTGATGGAGGCCAAAAAGTCACTGAATTCAGCCAGAAAGGCGCCATTAATACCAGGAGGGCGATAAATTAAAATACAATAAAACGGGTTAGAGCAGCCAACTTTAGAAATAAGCAGTTCAAATGAGGTAAAAGTTCCACAATTCACTCTCCTCGAGGAGAAACTGTCTTTGTACAACAAAGCAAGGCCACCACCGCGGCCAGTGGTCCTTGGGGCACATATGAATGCGCAATCAGGCAGGCATAGCTCCTTCATGGACACATAATCTTCACCCCTTTGCCAGGTCTTGGTGAAAAACATGAAATCTAAATCTCTCTAGCAATGAAAAAATCATTCAGCGTGAATGATTTGTTATTGATCGAGCGAGCATTCAACAATGCCAGCAAGAGACTTGGGACCAGCTTTGCAGACAGATGATTGTGACAGTGGTTGCAGATACCGGAATTTGTGGGTTGTGTGGTTTTGACATTTGTGATGTCTGTTGTTCATTACTACGGGTATGAAGGTGGGAGTTTGTGGTACAGTAGAGACTAGCCCAGTAGTTGGGGCAATAGGAAAGCAGGAGGGATTGTCTGTAGAGGTTAGTGGCAGCTGGAGCCTGTAGGGGGAGCTGCAGGAGGCAATGTCTACAGAATGCTCCGTAGAAGAAGAGGCAGGCACTGAGGAGGGGGTGTGGCACGTAAACAGTCATGCATGTGTGAGTGGTGTTGTGTGTACGGTATGCTGTATGTTGGTTGCTAACACGCGGCTTCCTAACTTGCTCGAGTGAAGTCCGTCATATCGATAAAAGGAGGGGCAGTTCCAAAATAAGTTAAAATTGTCTATGAAATAAAACCCATGGATATTGCAAGCGGTTCGGAGCCAAGACTGGAGTTGAAGGAGCCGACTGAACCGCTCTGTGCCGAGGCCGAGTGTGGGAAGAGGGCCGCTGATGAAGATTGACATCCCGCAGTTTTTTAAGGCAGAAAACAGACTGTTAAAATCGCTCTTTAGCAGCTCAGACTGACCCCGGACCACGTCGTTGGTTCCGATGTGCAAGATCAGACGTTTAATGGAGTGTGGAAATGATTGCAGTAGGTCCGGGAGTTTATCTCTGATTTTAGTGACAGTGGCTCCTGGAAAACAGTGGGCGGTGGAATTAAAAAAGCGAATGTTCCTGGTTATGGATTAACCCACTATCGCGGTGGTTGGGGGGAACAGTGGCTGAGGACGAGGGGGCGAGCGCCGCTGCTCTGTGGGGACTGTTTGCGGAGTGTGTGCAGAGGTCACAACCTCAGCGGTGGCTGGGGGCTCACACGACCCTTCACGGCATGGAAGACCGCCGGAGCGTCTTGCCCTGAGAGCAGCCTCCTTCACGATCCTGCGCCTGGAGGAGGAGGTCGTGGACCTGAACGGGGGTCCCGAAACAGACCCCCCCAACCCCCTGGGCTGCTGGCAGTGAATCAGTCGAAGGGCAAACGGGAGGAGAATGGACAGTTTGCAGCAGAGGGAATTCCTCAACAGGGAATTCCTCAACACTCAAGATGTTATATCTGTTCTCCAGTTGGAGCTCACAAGGTGGAGCATGTATCGGGCTGGACCTCACTCGCTTTTTTCCATGTACTGTGGACCATGGCTCTTGGTTGGTAGTGGAGTTGTTAGTTCTGAACCTCGGATTTGGACTGAAGGTGAAAGTAGCTAAAGTTGCACTGCTGCTCGCCCATTTAGGCTTGGCCCCCAGCAGCCGCCACGGGTCCTCCGCCGGAGGATGTGGGGCTGGAACTGAGGAGGCCGGCCTGGATGTCGCTGTGGCGGCTGGATCATCAGCTCGGAGCTGAGGAGCTGAGGCTGACCGCTCAGCTGGGGCCAAGCCAGCGGGGTTGGGATCTGCTGTATCCATGGAGCCGGGACCAAATTCTGGGATGGTTGAGTCCAGATCCGCAGGATTGCCAGGGGGACCGGGACCTGAGGCAACAACGGAGTCAAGCCGCGCCTCTTCATCCCTGATCCAGTAGAGGTTGGAAATGCACTGCTCCAGCTCCGCGATCTTCTGGGTTTTGTGGATACAGCTGTCACAGTGGTGTGGAGAGGTGAGTCTAGCCATGGGGTAGCCAAGGAAACAGAAAACAAACTCCGGCAGCAATGGTGTAACACGTAACGATGTGATTATATTCACCAGAAAGCTACTTTCTCAAGGAAGGACTTTGACTTAGATGTATTGTTGGACAGGAGCCAGTGGAGATTCTGGAGGACAGGGGTGATGTGATCGCAGGAGTGGGAATGGGTGAGCAGACAAGCAGCAGTGTTCTGGATGTGCTGGAGTTTATTTACGACTTTGGATGATGTACCATAAAGAATGGTGTTGCAGTAGTAAATTCTGGATGTGATGAAGGCATGGATGAGATGATGGGCGGAGTCGAGCTATGATTTTTAGGTTGAAGAAGGCAGTACTGGTGATTTGACTGACATGTTTTTCAAAGGAGAGGTTGTTGCTGAAAATAACTCCAAAGGCTGTGGACGTGAGGGGAGGAATGCAGTTATCAATGGTGAGGTAGAAGTTGTGAGTGGTTTTGGTGAGGGATTTGGAACCGATGATGATCATGACAGATTCTTTAATGTGGAAAGTATATCCGAGCTTTAAGAGTCAACAGCCATGTAGCCATTGAGCTAAATGCTCATGTCAGCATGGTAAAATTCCCACAATGATGATTGTAACAGACTGTTCTAAATCACATGTAAAGTTGAGCATGTTTACCATCTTAGTTTAGCATGTTAGCATGGTAACATTTGCTAATTAACAGAACACACAAAGGTATTTGGTTATAAACCAAAGTAGGCAACTAGACAATAATGGGAGATTTAGTCAGGGGATCACTGACATGACTAGAATTCAACCCAAGGGGGGCATGCATGTCTTTACAAAGTTAGATGGCAATCCAGCACACAGCAGTTGAGAAATTTCACTTAGAAGCAAAAATGTCATCATCATGGTGGTGCTGGAGGAAAAGGGGACTACCAAAGTTAGTAGGATAGTTTCTCTTGGTATCTCTGATGTGTGTACCAAATTCCATAGTAATCGACAATAACAATGGACTGACTATAAGGCAGACATTCCCATAACTAGAGCCATGACAGCAGTATGGCTAAATATGACCAAATGACTGAGGCCTAAACAAGTGATTTGATTTTGCTGAAGCAGACAGGTCAGGGAGCTTTGTTGTTGGTGCATTTATAAAAAACAACCTTAGGTTTCTCTGAGCTCTGAAACAGTTATTTAACTAAGATAATCCATATTATCCATATTATCAATCCATATCATCATTTTTAGGTTCTGCCTTTATTTTGTAAGTCTGTGTGACCCTCAAACAGCAGCAGGCAGATAAGGGCAAACAGCCAAGAGAAAGATGGTGGGGGTAACAATATTTACTCAGGAATAAATCAGCAGTGTAGAAACATTTTGGATTTCAGAGAAAATACGGGTCAACAGATAAAGCACATGCCGTATGTAAACAGTGCCATAATGGAATAAAACAGGATGTATCTGCCTGGCTTGGCATCTTACCCTCTAACTTCTCACTACAGCTGCTCTGTTCCAACAATGTTCAGCTGAAAAAAAAATGCACAGAAACTACAATTCAACTGTACCATTCTGTGAGGAGATGCAGTGACTTGAACGGTGAGTGAGAAAAAGTATGAAAAATAAATGTAATTTGTTAAGCAACAAGTAGGGAAAAAGTCATCTGACGGCTAGGATAATTTATGCAATGTAAAAGTGCTTAAGCTAATAATGAATTCCAGCAAGGACCAACTGACATGTCTATGAACTTTGACATATTGTGCTGAACTTGTTTTGTGGCTGTTTGCCTTCATGTTTTATTAGAAAGATCATGAGTACAAATAAAAACTTTTTTTGCAAAGGTTAACTTACCCCATGTGTTGTTTTATGTGTGTTAGTGGAGTCACTTCAAGGTAAACTTCACTACACTTAAGCGGTTACAATTATTTGCCATTATTTATGTGTTGTTTTTATCTTTTATGTCCAAAAGCAAAAAAATTGGAGTGGTGGCAGCTTCTTTTTTTAACAGAATGGTTTAAATAGGCACATTATTTTTTCCTTATCCACTGCGAGGGTCCAAGGACAGAGGGATGTCGTATGCTGTAAAGCCCTCTGAGACTAATTGTGATTTGTGATATTGGGCTTTATAAATAAAATTGAATTGAATTGAACTGAATTATCGCATATATTATTGCAGGCCCCTGATTTGCATTGAATTAAAATTGTATCATGGCAGACTGTAATATTGGCAAATTTTGCATCATTGTCCCAAGAATCTATATTACATTTGTATCGTGATGAAACTAGAGAGACTACTAGAGAATATGTAAAGCTCAACCAATAAAGTAAGAAAAACAACACAAAAACAAACAAAAAACTCTCCTTGTGCTGTACTCAGTGCTCTGAGCTAAATGCTAATGTTAGCATACTCACACAGGCTGTGTCTGAAATCACTCATTACTCACTATATAGTCCACTGTGTAATAAGGTTGCCATTTTGTAGTGCTCCCCGAATTATTATACCCTAGTGGACTCAAAGTATCCCACAATGCACTGCAAAAAGTAGTCTACAACCAATAGTTACTCACCAAGCAATATATCCCATCATGCATTGCACCAAAGGAACGGACAGACTACATGGGACAGAAACTGAGATGGTCAAGAGGAGAGAGAACAACTTGATCACAACCTGCTGTGCATGTTAAACTCATATGGACATGCTGAAGTTTGTTTTACTAATTTCTGTGATATGTAATAAACTATCAAGTTAATAGGTAGTCGTCGGTCCCTGAAGAGATAAACATAAGTCGGCAATTGATCTTCTTTAGTGCTTAACAATTACTGTAGAGAGTAGGGCTAATAACGCAAGCTGATGTCTGATTTGTGCTGTAATGGCGTAATGCATAACATTATACATTAAATTCAAAGGTTATTACATGACTGGCAAAACAAACTTCAACACAACAAAGGTTAAATGGAAAATTATTTACATTAATAGGACAGGTTGCAATCGCGCTGCTCTCTCTCCGTTTGTCTGTCTGCCAGCGTAACATTGTTAATAGGCCTATGTTTACTGTGAGCAGTAAATCTCACAGCACAAACAGCCACAAAGTACTTTGTGACATTATTTATTAATTTTGGGTAAATACATTCATGTTTTTATCACAAATATGCTTGTCAGTATTTGTTAAGGAAGGTTCACCAGCTGACGTTGATATGACATGTTTCTATGACGTAATTAACTGCACTGAGAAACTACCTCAGTGGTGTGTTTTTTCATGTTGCAGATTAGCTCACTATATAGTCCTCTTTATAGAACTCCCTATATAGTGAGTAGCAAATGAGTAAATTATTTTGGACACAGCCATACTCATGATGGCAATGCTAATGTTTGGGAAGTAATCTTTACCATGGTCATTATATAAGTTGAGCATGTCAGCATGCTAGCGAGCATGCAAAGTAGTGCCAAAAGCCATGCAGCTGAGGCTGATGCATTAGTTTTGCAAGTATTAGACAAAATGTGACTTGACAGTGAGGCTATATGGAAAAGTTATTACAATTCATCCTGCAGGGATCATGAATCATTTATTCAATAGCTGTCATGGCAGTTCTCTCCAAACCAAAGAAGTCACCAAAGTTATTACAATTCACCCACTGGGGAGCAAGAATATTTGCGCCACAATTTGGTGCAATTGATTACGGAGATGCTGATATTTTTCACTGGATTACTTAAATGTGTTAGTAAGTAAGGGAATCAACACAGTCAGTGGGCTTTATCCTCTGGGCACCTTGAATTTCTGTACAAAATTTCATGAAATCCATCCAATAGTAATAATAGTCAAGATATTTCAGTGTAGACCAAAGTGGGAGACTGACAGACAAGATGACATTGCTGTCCCTGGACAGTGATGTGGCTCATTAGTGTTACAGCTGCTGGGAAAACATGAATTGATGCAATACTTGTACTCATCAGTTGTCGGTTTCTTTCTTGGATTAGTGTTCAATATAATTTTCTATGAGTTAGGACAAATGATGTAATTTCCCCAGTGTATCATGAGTAATGAGACTGACTGTTTATACCACATTATACCTTCAGCTGTCACTATTTCTGGTAGAGAAGTTGACTCAGTGTCTGCTCATTAGTATTTATCAGAACCATTATTTGTTTCAAACATGATCTTGCCTCTTAAATCAGACGACTACGGGTGAGTCAGACTGCTTCTATTTTGAAGCTTTGGTTTCATGCATAATGCTGCTTGTCAGAGATAAGTGACACAGAGAACAGTGTGTGTGCATGTGTTTGGGCTGCATGAGTCACACTTTAGTGGGAATCACTATTTCTGGTTTAGAACTGGGCTCCTGCTTTTAAACATGCCAGTCTTTGTTTGCAAAACCTTTTAATGTAAGAAATTATAAATACGAACAAACTAAAATGTCAAGAATCATTTTAGTTTTAAACAAAACACAGCAGGTTCTGGATCACAGATCATTACACATTCTCTACCTTTCACTAGTTTTACCATATTTAAATGACTGGGCAGAGGTTTAGGGCACTGCATTCACTTTCTGTTCTCCAAGAAAGAGCAACACAGATAATTTGATAATTCATGACACTGGGTATCAGCATCACACGAACTCATTATTCTTACAGTCAATTAAAAATTTCCAATCATAGGTAGGTTGAGGGCTGAAGAAGGGGTTTGAAATTCACCAGTTGTTCACAGGGATTACAATTTACTTTCTCTTATAAAAAGAAATCTTAGCTCATTCTTAATCACCTTAGGAGGTGTCTTCCATTGTGACTTTGGGACTTCCAGCCCATTCTCAGTGCAGATGTTCCTGTAAACTATGGCAGCCACTTGGTTATGGCGTGCTAGTGTGCTTTTCCTGCTTGACCCCTGCTTCTATTGATCTTGTACTATGTGCCTGTTCCTGTGCTGCCATGATTAGTGCTTCCGTGCTGTCTTTCAGCCCAGCCTTTGCCAGCCACTGGTGGGATTTCTGGATGTCAGCCACTTCTTTAATCTGTCGGTGGTACATGCCATGCAAAGGCTTGTCCCTCCGCGATGGTTCATCCTCCTCTTCTGCATTCTCAGGTTTCTGCTGCCTGAGGTATTCCCTTAGCAGCTCATCTTTGGGGGCCATTCTCCTGATGTATTCCTGGTTGTTATTCCTGGACAGTGGCTCTGACACTCCTCGGCCTCCCTCGTTCCACTTAGTATAGAGTCTCAGGGTGCTGGACCTGGGATGAAACCCTCCATGAATTGTGAGAAGCTTCTTTGTCTTTATCAGTGGCCTCTACCTCCTTTGGCCAGCTTATTATACCAGCGGGGTATCTGATGACTGGCAGGGCGTATGTATTGATGGCTCAGACCTTGTTCTTTCCATTCAGCTGACATTTCAGGACCTGCCTTACTCTGTGTATGTATTTGGTTGTGGCTGACTTCCTTGGAGCCTCCTCATGGTTCTCATTTGCCTGCAGGACCCCAAGGTATTTGTAGCTGTCCTGAACATCTGCAATGCTGCCCTCTGGTGGTTCA
Source organism: Epinephelus lanceolatus (assembly GCF_041903045.1). Lineage (NCBI taxonomy): Eukaryota > Metazoa > Chordata > Actinopteri > Perciformes > Serranidae > Epinephelus > Epinephelus lanceolatus. Next base: position 3,455,314 of record NC_135752.1, read on the forward strand.
ACCCCCTCGGTTCTGATCGTCTTCCCTCTCTTGGACACCATCTGACCATGCTAATCTTGTCTGAATGACATTGCAATGTCATGTCATAGATCCTGGTGAGTCGATGTCTTGCTCACTCCTGGCATACAGCTTGATGTCATCCATGTAGAGGAGGTGACTGATGGTTGCTCCCCTTCAGAACTGGTACCCATAGCCACTCTTTGTGATGAGTTGGCTGAGGAGGTTCAGGCCTATGCAGAACAGTGGCAGGGACAGTGCATCACCTTGGTATGTGCCGTACTTGACGGTAACTTGTGCAACTGGCTTTATTGTAGTCAGTCCAGGCGGTGCACAGATTGGTCTGCCTGGTCTTGCAGTCTTGGGTGACTGCTCTATTTACAAGTAGCTGGTGCTTGGCTCCTCTGGTATTACAACTGATTCCTTTCTGGGCCTTGCTCATGTATTGGGTCATGTGCCTATTCATCTTAGCCACTATGATGCCTGACAGGAGCTTCCATGTTGTACAGAGGCAGATTATTTGCCGGTAGTTGGATGGGACCGCAGCCTTCTGGGGATCATTCATAATCAGGACTGTCCGTCCCTGGGTCATCCACTCTGAATGTGTCCCATCCATCAGCAGCTGGTTCATTTGTGCTGCCAGGAGTTCATGGAGTGCAGTTAGTTTCTTTAGCCAGTAGGCGTGGATCATGACAGGGCCCAGTGCTGTCCAGCTCTTCATACTTGATACTCTTTCTTGGATGTCTGCCGTTGTAATGGTACCTGGCTCTTGTTCGGGAAGATTGCTGTGGTTTGCTCTTAGATACACTAGCCAATTAGCATCAGTGTTATGTGATGCCTCCTTCTCCCATATTCTCTTCCAATATTAATCAGTTTCAGCCCTGGGTGTATCTATTCTCCTGTTGTTACTTAGGATGTACATCCAAAGTGTACTTTCAGTGGGAAAGTACACTTTGGATGTACATCCTATTTATTCTTCTTGCTTCCACTTCTCTTGTGTATTTCTTTAGGCGGATAGCTAGAGCTGTGGGCCTTTGCTTGGCAGTCTCCAGTGCCTTAGGTAGACAGTTTGTTGTACTTCCTAGTAGAGGCTTACATTTTTTCAGGAGTCCCATGGGACACATGATTCCAGTGGGATGGGAATCAGTTTCACTATTCGTCACGTGATTGGGACGGGATGGGAGAAAACAGTCAACGGGAGCGGGCGGGACTGGGAATCATAATTAGTTGGTTAATTGCATGGTAAATTAAAAGGGATTAATTGCCATGTTCATGCGTGTTTGTTTTCCTCGTCTCTCTCCACCAAAGAGACTGGACGACAAGAGCGTTCACTGCCGTGCATCATCTGGCAGCCAGGTGAGTTGGTTCATTAGCATAATGAACGGAGGGAAAGCTCTGACACACACACACACACACACACACACACACACACACACACAGTGTGATCTTCATGAGGGGGAGACAAGGCGGAGAAAATAAAAAACAGTTGAGCGTAAGATAGAGACAGGGAACTTGTTCCGAAACCAAATGCCACGACCCCTGTGTGGGAGTGTTTTGGATTTAAACCAAATGACAGAGGGGAACCCAGTAATTTGGACGAGCCGGTATGCCGGGTTTGTTCTAAAACCATCTCAACAAAAAGAGCGAATACGACCAAGTTAACTGCACACTTGAGAGTGAGAGACTGACAGTCTATTTTTTTATATTTATTTCAATATTTTTACGTGTTATTTCAAATATTTAATATTTTATTATTTTTCTTTTTTGCATTCCTAAATATTCTTGTTAAATAAATGTTTATTTCTCTTGATAAGGGTGTACTTGCATCAATATGCCTTTATTATCATGATATAAGTTTAAAAAATGGTCTAAAAACAGCAAAATTAGTCTTAATAAAAATGATCTTAAAAGCACAATATTACACAATATTATCGCTTATCGCAATAATTTCTGACGCAATTAATCGCCCAGCAAAATTTGTTATCTTGACAGGCCTAATCATAATAACAATAGTCAAGTTTTTATAAAGTATTTGAAACTAGCTCCACCTCCAGCAGCTAACATGTAACAGTAATATGCTGCGCTAACACTGATGCTTCAGTATTAATAATCTAATGATGTCATATATAATAATATCAGTCAGAGGAACCAAACACCACTTTTACTGCAATACTTTAACTACATTTTTTCTCTCTCAGAACTGGTTCTTATGATGTGTTGTCTGACCACATCAGATATCAAATGTGTTTATCATTCTGAACAGCTTCAAGGTGGAGTGAATGTAAAAATAATCAGGCAATAAACATCAAAACACAACATTAGATGTCATATTTGGGTTTATATTCAACTAAGGCAAGCATTGTGTGATCCATGTACTGTATTTTTTATTTTTTTACTGTAACTGAAACACAGCACAGGAGCGGGATGGGACAGGAGTCATTCTTGTGGGATTGGGACGGGATGGGATTTTTTTTTTTTCTGTTTCATGGAATTGGGACGGGATGGGATTATTTTTGCGGGAGTGGGATGGGACGCGACTGAAAATCCAGGGCTCTAGTTTCCCGGCGCAGCGCAGGGTGGCGCAGGGTGGCGAACCCCGCGCAGAGCTAGTTTCGAGCAGCGCAACATGAGGCGCGCTTAGTTTGGTAGTTTGGCAGACCGAGGTGCGTTGAGATGGGTGTGGCGGCGCAGCAGGGGGAGGTGTCGACAGATCCAGCTTGGCGCAGTGAGAGTTTCGTGCCAAAAGATGGACAGCGCACCGGTGGACAGTGCGCACACATCACCAAAACCTGACAGGCAGGTTTCCAGAATATCAGGCACATTAACAATGCAATAAATACCCACAAAAACACTATTCAATGCAACTATCTGCAATCAGCACATAAATGTATCTCTTCATCAACTGTCCCGTCACATCTGATGTCAGATCAAAGGGGATTGGCACCGTTTGGCATGTTTGGCACGCGTAATGGAAACCCAACCTGATTTGATTAACACAGCTGCAAACTAGTGAGTTCACATCCCTCTCAGCCAACCACAAACAGCCACAGCATCAGATAGGGAGAATATATTCAGCATCTGTCATCTTAGAAAAGTCAAAAGAAAAGAAACAGTGAGACTGCGAGAGAGAAAGAGAGAGCGTGCCCGTGCACGAGAGAAACGCAACATTGATTTACAATTGTGGTGACTTCCTCCCAGGCTACCTTTGCATCATCAGCCCGTGGAGGTCTGCTCGCAGTTCCGTATATTCAGACACTGCGAGCTTGGACCTCCCGGACCAAAACATCAGTTTCCTCCTGGTAGAAGTTTGGCCGTCTGACGCTGCTGCTCTCTTCTGCCATGGCGAATTGAGTAAACTCTCATTACACCTTCGCGTGGCGCATTTAAGGGCGAGGAGAGGGGCTCATTTGATTGGTGTGATGTGTGTAAAACCCACTCCATGCCTTCTCTCCTCCCTCTTTCCGACTTGCGCAGGTAGGAGGGACGGAGGTGGGAAAGAGGAGTAGCTGCGCCAGGCGCATAGTGTGCCAAACTTGCAAAATCCGCCTGGCCATACCCAGTTGGCGAAGCGCAAGTGCGCTGCGCCCCCGCCTCGCCCAGTCTGCGAAATTAGAGCCCCCACTCTCGTGTCACCCTCTACTTCCTAGGGATCCCTATCCCTACACCTTTCTGCAGCTCTTGTCTAACCTCTTTCCGTGTTGCCTTGTGTTGGTCTCCCACACCAAAGTCAGTAGCCATAACCACTAAGCTATCCAGCTGCTATATGTACATATATATGTACATGTACATATATATGTATATACATTTATTTTTCTGTTAATAACCATGTATTAATATGTAAATAAATAGATATTTGTTTATGGGTATGTGGGTGTTCACATACGTATAAACTGGAAGAAATATGTATATTCATATTGTGTGAATTCATATATTCATATTGTTCATTTTATATATACATCTATTCAAACATAAAGAGATAGCAGGTCAAGTTGATTAAGATATATATGTAATATTAATTTAATGATAATACATATATCATACATTAGACTGGTTAAAAGTCATGGGTAATTGGTCATTTATACAGTATTATATATTAAGACAGGTTGACTAACATTAAGATTATTTAATCACAAAAAAAGTAATGCATTAAAAAACGTAATGGTGATTTATCACATTCCATGGTGCCCTTTGACCCGGTGAAGGCCACAGTTGGAGGCAGACGGGAAGACACTGCTTGGCCCCTTGAATGGGATATTTATGTTTAAAAAACACTAAGATGGAACTGTTGATAGGAGCACCATTCTCTTGTACAGGAAGTAATTTTGGTACCATCGGGGAACTCCAAGCCTGAAATATCACCTCAACACGAAGCATTTAGCTGCGAACCCGGAGGTCCAAGCTAACACAGCCTCTGATGCTAGCGCTAGCAGCCAGCCTCATCAAGCCACACTTGACCGGGCATTAAGACCCAAACTAAGTAAGTCTACCTGTGACTGACTAACTAACTCTCTTGCAAAATGGATTGCAATGCGGGCCAGTTTCAGTGATAGAGGACAGGAGGACAACTGTGTCCAAAATCCAGCAACTTTAGTACGACACATCTGCCAAAATTCATTTGAGTTGAAATTTTCCTAGATACTTTCACAGCAAAAGTTAATGTATGCCATTAATTTTGATAAATTAATCACAGAGTATGTTATTAATTACATTTTTATTGCTTGGCAGCCCTAGTATTTACATGGGTTATTTTTGTGTGACAAAGTTAAATGGTAACAAAAACTGTATAGAAAAGTCTAAGGTATAGGTTCACTGTATAAGGAAGCTGTCTGTTTCATTTCACTCAATGACTTATGTAGAAGGGGTGGGATTTAAATTTTATACTTCCTCCCACTCCTTTTTGGATGTGTAAATCAAAGTCACTATACGTTGACAATTGCTTATACATTATGCTTTTCATTATTTCTAAATATTACTTTCTCTCTGTCTGTCTGTTTGTTTATATGTTTGTCTATTTTACATGTCCCAAATAAATATCAATATTAATATTAATATCATTTAGACAAAATCATCACAGTACTTGGAATGTAAGTGTGACTTCAACAAATTTGACGGAATACAACTTTGTTTATGTAGTAGAGGCTGATCTAATAATTTTGTGTTTTTATATAAACCTGTCTGTGTGTCACACTTTAAAGCTGCATAATTTATTCTACTGTTACAGGTTCATGTCTGGTTGTCAGCATTCACACACTGCAGTCAGCAACTATGGTTTCATGCATGTGCTAAACCACAGAATTACAAAAAAAAAAAAAAATAAATCACATAAGTACATAATAAAGTTAAGCTGCAGTTTCTCTTTCTCCGCCCTCACTTCTCACATCAGCACAAAGAAAAATAATCCTTTTTCAATTCATTGTCACTGAAGGATAAGACTGATGCAGATCTATACTTTTCTTACTGACAACAAATCCTTAAACAAGAAGAAGTAGTGAATTTGTTGGGGACTTTATCATAGTAACAACACAGTTTTTTTTCTGTATACAATCATTAAAAAGGAAACCCAAAAATCCCCCAAATTTTATTATCATACAGATCCATTTCAGTTACATTCTGGATGAAATGTATGATTCAGTTATTGTGTCTCATTCATGGGCTCTACCACCAGAAGTCTTGGATGTGCATGCTCTCAATCAGCTCGGCTGGAGAAGGACTTTAGTGTGCATCATCCTCAAGTCCAAGTGAACATTTGTGCCAAATTTGAAGAAATTCCCTCTAGGGCTGTAGTCTCCTCAACTAGTCGATTATTTGGTCGCTATGCTCTCGTCAAAAACAGGGTAACAAAATGTTAAGAAACCCTTTCATGAAGGGTCAAGAGAACAGTGTTACCCTTACACACTGTTTTGGTCAAATTTGCAAATCTTTTGACATTTGACAGCAGTAAAAACATCCTAAATGGCATTCTTTTAGCCTGAAATTTAATGACTTTTCCTACAGGGACCAAAAATGCGCAAAAATGAAAATCTTTAAAAATACTTTTGTACAGGTGCTATGAATTTTTCTTCACTGAAACTGATCTGGGTCAAATTTGACACTTGTCTGTTAAAATGGATTTTAGATCCACCAGTCTGGGTCAAATCAAGTAAAGTGGTGGTTTTAGGGAAATTGTACATATCATGTCTGTGTATATTTTTTGTGGGACAGTAGTAACAAAGTCTAAAGGGGACCTTGACACTGTCACAAGAACTGCCCTATGTTCCCACCACATTTGCCTAGAATCCCAGCAGACCCCTGGGAAGTACACAAGGCTTTGAAGCCAATTCTCGTAGTGGCCAAACAGTGGCACTTCAAAAAAGACACACCCAAAGAAGACTTTTTCCCAATGACTTAACATGGCAAATGGGGCATCTGTAAATCAATGGATACATTTTTTTGACCAAAACAACTCCCACGATTTGATCCATCTGGTCCAGTAACATTTGAAAAGTCCAGAACATATAATCTTTTTATCCCCATTCAGGTTAGCAGAGGGCTAAACCCGAAGTTAGCCCTTCAGCCAGCAAAAGTGAGCCGCACGGCAGCACTCAGCAGAACTCCATGGCTGTAAGTCTTTAGTGCACTTGCTCTATGGGCTGCAAAATACTGAGGTGGTACTGATAATCAGTGGAGCATAAGGGTTATATTAAACACGGCAGTTGAACCAATTTGGCTTCATGCGCCACTGAGCAGCTCTCATATGAAGGAAAATGGCCCCACATTCAAAACTTTATCCAGTTCTATGACCCAGGGGGTCATAGGACTATAAAGGAGACCTGGGTTCTTATTTTCAACCATTGCTTTTGCACAAAAAGGACTGGAAATGTGTGTGCGCCACTTTCACAAGTACCCCAATTTTTGCTTCAGGAATATTGGTTTTCTTGGTTTTCCTCTCAGCCCTTGCCATGATTTACCCTAAAGAACCATTGATCAGCCAGCTCATGTCTGCGCATCAGCCCTGACCATTTATGGTTGAATGTGGGCGTGTAGAGGGCAGGATATGGGGCTGGTCCACGTGCAGAATATTTTTTGGTGTACATACATTTTCTCATCTGTATATACGCAAACATTTAGAGTTTATGAATGAGGCCCCTGAGCTGCAATTCAGTCACTACAGGGCTGCAAAACAGGGACAGCTCACTGCAAACGTGGGAAGCGCATCTGCAAGGGTCACACAAATAAGGTTTCCTACTGCTGCTTTGAATACAAAGACTAGTTCAGCAACTAGCTATTATATATATTTTTTCAATTGTTTGTTGGTTAAATGTTGGTTAATGTTGAATTCCTAGTGAATAATTATAATTAGATTGTAGTTAAGAGGATTTTTTATGATACACTGTAGCAGTGAGGAGAGTGTTTGATGGTTGAAATGGTTAGAAAAGGGCTCAGGAGGTAGAGCCACTAATCCACTAATCAGAAGATTGGAGATTTGATCTGCGGCTCCTCCAGTTCACATGTTGAAGTATCCTTGGCCAAGATAATGACCCCCAAATTACTCCTGATGGTTGTTCCATTAGTGTGTAAGTGAATGGGTACTGAGCAGCAGGTGGCACCTTGTATGGTAGCCTTGGCCACCGAGTGCAAATGTGTGTGTGAATAGGTGAATGTGACATGTAGTGTAAAAGCACTTTGAGTGGTTGGAAGACGAGAAAGTGCTATACAAGTGCAGTTTGTTTGCCATATACAGTGGCATGTTTTTACAGTGTTTGGGCATCCCTGATCGAAATTTTGTTTACTGTGAATAGTTAAGTGAGTAGAAAATAAACTGATGTTTTTTTTTACAATTTTAGAGTACAAAAGGAAATGAGAACCACGCAAAAGTTTGGGCCCCCCAAAACATTTGAGCTCTTAGACAAATTTTACCAGGGTCTCAGACCTTAATTAGCTTGTTAGGGCTCTGGCTTGTTCACAATAATTGTTAGGAAAGGCCAGGTGATACAAATTTCAAACCTTTGTATATACTCTGATTCCTGAAACCTTGTCCCAACAATCAGCAGCCATGGGCTCCTCTAAACAGCTGCCTGGCACTCTGAAAACTAAAATAACTGATGCCCACAAAGCAGGAGAAGGTTTAAGAAGAAGAAGTGGTTTCAGGTAGCTGTTTTCTCTGTTTGTAATGTAATTGAGAAATGGCAGTTAACAGGAACTGTGGAGGTCAAGTTGAGGTCTGGAAGACCAGGAAAACTTTCTGAGAAAGCTGCTCTTAAGATAGTTAGAAAGGCAAATCAAAACCCCTGTTTGACTGCAAAGACCTGCAGGAAGATTTAGCAGACTCTGGAATGGTGGTGCACTGTTCTGCTGTGTAGCAACACCTGTACAAATATGACCTTCATAGAAGAGGCATCAGAAGAAAATTTAATTTAAATAAACACAAGAAGTTTGTGCTCTAGAGAAAGGATCAGCACTCAGTGAAAAACCTCCTAAGCGCTATGATAAGCTATTATGGCAAGGCTTAACTATGCAGACCAGTGAGCAGTGATAGCTAACATGTCTTTGGGGTCATAGGGTAGGAACCTCCTTTCACCAGTGTTTCATCTAGTTGGTCCCACGACACCTCCAGGAGGCTAGACAGTGATCTCTGGCGTCCCAGAGACACTCCCCTAATGCCAGATCTCACTGCTACCCGCACCAACCCAATAACCTCCTTTACCTTACTTACGCATGGCTTTCTCAGCCCAAACAGCACTGCCACCTTCAACCAAACCCAGGCCCCGTACATGTGAGCTCCAGGTAGAAACAGTGCTGATACTACCTTTCCTAGCACATTCACCAAACTCTGTCTCACACACTACATAGCATAACTCCAATATAAGCTAAAGTTAAAGGAGACAGATAACTCACAGGATCAGTAAACACACTCACCTTGCAGCATGGTCTCAAACTAAAAGGATTCAAATAGGCCACTCCCACACTTAAATACTTCCTCTTCCTGGAAGAAGTGGATCTCTCCACCTGATCTCAAGGAGTTATGTACTCTGCTTAGTAGTTCCCCCTGCTGGCCCCCAACTGACATTATTTCTTCTCACCCAGATCCATTGGCTTGCTCTACCTGCTTCATCTGACATTTCCTTCTCTATCTTCCTCAAACTCTGTCCCCGCACTCCGGGTTCCCCAAGGAGCAAGACAGCTGATCTTGCTATGAATCCCCTACACCCCACTTCCACTGGATAAATCCTAGTTTTCCATCCTCGCTGCTCAGCTTCTGCTCCTAAGTCTGCATATCTAAGCTTTTTTCTTTCATAGGCTTCTTCCACTGAGTCTTCCCAAGGAACTGTCAGCTCAATGAAATAAACTATCCATTGACTCACTGACCACAACACTATGTCAGGCCTCTGCCTGGTACAAACTATTTTCTGGGGAACAATAAGCTTTCCCCCTAAATCTACTTGCATTTCCCAATCACAAGCACCTTCAAGGTGGCCACACCCTTGCCTCCTTACTAACTTATCCCTTCTGTGTTTCTCTCCCTCACGGACAAACTGAATTGCTAAACTCCTATCCTTAACACCTTCTGAATTCACCTGTCTTTGTTTCCCTTCGATGCCTGCAGCTAAACATTTCAACACCTGGTTATGTCGCCATGTATATCGGCCTTGTGACAAGCTAACTTTACAGCCTGACAAAATATGCCTTAAAGTTGCGGTACCTGAACACAATGGGCATGATGGGTCCCCATTTACCAACAGTTTTAGGTTCTGGGGGGTTGGTAACACATCGTACAGTCAGGTCCATAATTATTTGGACGCAGCGCATTTAATCAATCATAACTTGCTGAATACTAAACTGATTCTCTCGCGTTTCTTTTTTGCTGCAAACGTCATACATGTAGCTATGATACAGGACACATGGTTTGGCTTATTTTAATATTCATAGTGGGCTTAACAGTAATAGAATATTCTGATATATGATATATGTGATGTATGATAGGTATTTTGCAAAACACACACGTCTATACATATATATATATATATATATATATATATATATATATATATATATATATACAGTCAGGTCCATAATTGTTTGGACAATGATACAGTTGTCGTCATTTTGGCTCTGTACACCACCACAATGGGTTTTAAATGAAACAATGAATACCTGCTTAAAGTGCAGACTCTCAGCTTTCATTTAAGGCTTTTTTCAAAAATGTAGTATGAACCGTGTAGGAATGACAACCATTTCTTCACACAGTCCCCTGACTTTAAGGGCTCATAAGTATTTGGACAAACTAACATAATCATCAATTAAACAGTCAGTTTTAATACTTGGTTGCAAATCCTTTACAGTCAATGACTGCCTGAAGTGTTGGACACATAGGCATCATCAGATGCTGGGCTTCTTCCCTGGTGATGCTCTGCCAGCCCTTTACTGCAGCCGTCTGCACTTCCTGCTTGTGTTTTGGGTGTTTTGCCCTCAGTTTTGGCTTCAGCAAGAGAAACGCATGCTCAATTGGATTCAGGTCAGATGATATGACTTGGCCATTGCAGAACATTCCACTTCTTTGCCTTAAAAATGTCTTTGGTTGCTTTTGCAATATGCTTCAGGTCAATGTCCAACTGCACTGTGAAGCATTGTCCAATGAGTTTTGAAGCATTTGGTTGAATCTGAGCAGATAATGGTGCCCCAAACACTTCAGCTTTCATCCTGCTGCTCTTGTAAGCAAGACAAGACTTCACTAGAATAAATACAGAGGGTTTATCACAAGATGTAAACCATTGGTTAGCCTTAAAAATGGAAGGCCAGATTAGAGTTTGTCAAAAACCATCTAAAAAGCCTGTACAGTTGTGGAACAGCATACTATGGACAGATAAAACAAAGATCAACTACCAGAATGATGGGAAGACAAGAGAAGGAAGAAGGGAAGGAACTGCTCATGATCCAAAGCACACCACCTCATCAGTGAAGCATGGTGGAGGTACTGTTATGTCATGGCCATGTATGGCTGCCAGTGGAACTGGTTCTCTTGTATTTATTGATGATGTGACTGCTGACAAGAGCAGCAGGATGAAAGCTGAAGTGTTTGGGGCACCATTATCTGCTCAGATTCAACCAAATGCTTCAAAACTCATTGGACGATGCTTCACAGTGCAGATGGACATTGACCTGAAGCATACTGCAAAAGCAACCAAAGACATTTTTAAGGCAAAGAAGTGGAATGTTCTGCAATGGCTAAGTGGCAGAGCTTCACCAGGGAAGAAGCCCAGCATCTGATGATGTCTATGTGTCCAACACTTCAGGCAGTCATTGACTGTAAAGGATTTGCAACCAAGTATTAAAACTGACTGTTTAATTGATGATTATGTTAGTTTGTCCAAATACTTATGAGCCCTTAAAGTCGGGGGACTGTGTGAAGAAATGGTTGTCATTCCTACACGGTTCATACTACATTTTTGAAAAAAGTCTTAAATGAAAGCTGAGAGTCTGCACTTTAAGCAGGTATTCATTGTTTCATTTAAAACCCACTGTAGTGGTGTACAGAGCCAAAATGACGACAACTGTATCATTGTCCAAATAATTATGGACCTGACTGTATGTAGCCCCTACCAGGAATCTAATACGATTCTCCTCCATACTCCACAGGTCCCTCCAACTAAGCTTCCTCTTCTCTACACTTTCCCAATTCAACCACTGTCCCTGTTTAGCCTGGGCCACTACCTTTGCACCCCTTAGCATCTCTTCCTGTCTACGTATCTCTTCCACGACCAGCTTTCTTTTATCTTTGAGACCTGCTTTATTCCATACCAGTTTGCCTGAGTCCAGTCCCAGGCCTCCCCGGCGAAAACTGAACATTACCTACAATCTCTGCATGCCTAAGAGCTGCCTCTGCCTCCTGAACGGCCGACCTTGGGTTCCACTTCTTCCTCTTGGTTGGATTTGGAACCACACTCCTAACTACCACGTCCTTACTCCCAGATAACAAGAGCTCTGTCCTGACCTTAGTACATTTAAATTCCTCTGTTAAACTAGATACTGGCAGCTGAAGTATCCCTTTTCCATACAATGCAACACTACTTAGGCACCTAGGAGCACCCAACCACTTCCTAATATAGGAGCTAACCGACCTTTCAATTCTCTCCACTACGGATATTGGAATTTCATAAATTGACAATGGCCACATTAACCTAGGATATAGCCCAAACTGCAAACACCACAACTTCAACTTTCCTGGAAGTTCTGATTTATCTATTAAATCCAATCCTTCTGCCACATCTTTTCTAAATTTCGCCACCTGTTCCTCATCATTCAACTCCACATTGTACCACCTACCTAAGCTCTTTACTGACTTTTCCCTAATTGTTGGGATTTCCTCATCATCTATGACAAACTTCCTATCACTTAACTTCCCTCTACGTATCGAGATGCTTCTAGACTTACTAGGCTTGATCTTCATGCTGGCCCACTTGAGGTTCTTATTTACCTTCTCTAATAGCCTCTTTGTACATGGCATTGTTGTGGTCACCAGTGTCATGTCATCCATGTAAGCCCTAACTGGTAGAAGATGCAACCCATTCTGCCGTCTCTCCCCACCTACCACCCACTTAGAAGCCCTGATGATTACTTCCATTGCCATAGTAAATGCTAATGGAGAAATTGTACACCCTGCCATGATGCCTATTTCTAGCCTCTGCCAACCTGTTGTGAAACCTGCCGTACTTAGACACAACCTAATATCCTGAAAATATGCCTTCACTAACTTAACAACTACTTGTGGCACTTTGAAGTAGTCAAACGCACTCCAAATGAGGCTATGTGGTACTAAACCAAACGCATTTGCAAGATCTAAAAATATTACATGCAGGTCCCTTTTCTTAATCTTCGCTGCCTGAATCTGGTGCCAGATCATGCTAGTATGCTCTAAACACCCTGCAAAACCTGGTATTCCTGCCTTCTGCACCATAGTATATATTAAGCTATTCCTTTATAAGTAGCTAGCTAATCTCTGCGCTACTACACTAAAGAAAAACCTTTCTTGTGTCTTAAAATTCAGTGTCAGAAGTTTGCAAAGAAACATCTTAATGATGCTTTTTGGAAACAAGTCTTGTGGACTGATGAAGTTAAAACAGAACTTTTTGGAAGCAATGAGCAAAGGTATGTTTGGAGAAAAAAGGGTGTAGAATTTCATGGAAAAAACACTTGTCCAACTGTTAAACACAGGGTGGATCGATCATGCTTTGGGCTTGTGTTGCAGCCAGTGGCACAGGGAACATTTCACAGGTAGAGGGAAGAATGAATTCATTAAATTCCAGCCAATCATCACACCATTTGTAAAAAAAGCTGAAGATGAAGATAGGATGGCTTCTACAACAAGATAATCATCATAAACACAACTTCAAATCCACAATAGACTACATCAAGAGGTGCAAGCTAAAAGGTTTTGCCATGGTCCTCACAGTCCCCTGACCTAAACATCATTAAAAATCTGTGGATAGACCTTCAAAGAGCTGTGCATACAGGATGGCCCAAGAATCTCAGAGCTGAAAGCCTTTTGCAGGAATAATTGGTGAAAATCCTCCAAACAAGAATTGAAAGACTCCTAGCTAGCTACAAAAACCATTTAGAAGCTGTAATACTTGCCACAGGGGTGGTGTTACTAAGCACTGACTATGCAGGGTGCCCAAACCTTTGCTTCAGGCCCTTTTCCTTGTTTGTTATTTTGAAACTGTAAAGTATTGACATTAAAAAGTACTCTTGCTTAACATATTGAAGAAATGTGTCATGTTTAACTTCATCGCTTTCGGAAATCACTTCATCTTGTGCTTACTTAACTACCGAATGAATGAATGAATGAATGAACGGTTTTATTCACACACACAAAATAAATACAGTTAGGTCTTCAGGACTTCATCAAGATGTGCATGAATCAGGACTCCCAGAGAAGCTATTTAAGCTTTTAGGAGGGAGCCTGATTACAAATGGCAATTAGGTGTGACAGTAGTAAACCAGGCAGCTGCAAAGCTACAGATGACTAGAATACATAGGGGACAAGTAACATGCACAAGACAACATATACATTCAACATCCATAGACATACAATGAATAAAGCAAATCACAAGTTAGTAAATATCCATATTCAATCATGAACTTTAACCCCATCTGGCCTCTTGTTTGTGTACTCCGGCCAAATTCAAAAACAGATCTAGGGCCCCGTTTTGCGTTTTGATAGTAGTTCAACTCTGCAAGTCTAATCTAAGATCATAGCGCTGGAACAGAGGGCGTGAAAGGGCATCAAACCTGGACCGAGACACGGCTCTTATGATTTTCTTTTGCAGGGCTTTGTTACTAAATACTGTATGTGCCGTTTGGAACTAAGAGACTCATCTATGAGGACCCCCAGGAATTTTGTGGTGTATACTCTTTTTATTTCTTTCCCCCTTATCTCAATATTGAGATGATTGGATGGTATGTTTTTATTGGAGCTGAACAAAATATAATTTGTTTTAGTGATATTAAGTGATAACTTATTGCAACGGAACCAAGAATCAACTTTTAACAATTCATTATTTAATAATTCTCGCAGTTCATGTAGATTTTTATGGGAAAGAAACAAATTTGTATCGTCCGCAAAGATTACTTTGTATAATATAGGTGAGCAGTTTATGAAATCATTTATATATATAATAAAGAGCAAAGGCCCCAAAAGTGAGCCCTGGGGCACCCCATATTTGATGTCCCTATGGCACAAGTTATGATTATTTATATTTACAAATTGTTGTCTGTTTTGCAAGTAACTTGAAAACTAGTCGAGCGCCAAACCTCTGATACCATGTTGTAACTTAGTTAACAGAATGTTGGGATCTAAGGTGTAGAAGGCCTTTGATAGGTCCAGGAAAACACCAATCCCATAATCTCCCTCTTCAATAGCATCATTTATTTTCTCTTTTAGGTCTAGTATGGCCATACATGTGGTACTCCTTTTTCTAAATCTGTACTGTGTTTTGCAGAGAATATTCAATTTGTCCAGGTAATTACTTAGTCTGTTGTACACTCCTCTCTCATATACCTTTGGGAGAGTAGGTAAAACAGATATAGGACAGTAATTACATAAATTATTTTTATCTTCAGATTTAAATATTGTAGGTATGTAAGTATGATTCTAGCTTTTTTTTGTCATTTTTGGGACAATACCATGTAATTACGATAAATTTATGCAGGGTGCAAGGGGTTTGACAATTATGTGTGCTATGGCTTTGACATTTTTGCTACATATCCCATCTGCATCAACTGTATGTGAACCTTTTATTTAGGGTTAGGGTTAGGGGTTAGGGGGTTAGGGGTTAGTTGTTTTTTGTTTGTTTTTTTTTTTAGTTTTTTGGGGGGGGGGGGGTGATTACCTGTAAAATATTGAATACAGGAAACACCCAGAGGAGGAATTATTTCTTTGGCTAGATTTTCACCAATGGAAGCAAAGTACTCATTAAAATTCTCGGCAAATTCGACTTCACTAATATTTGTTACATCAGGGAGCACCTTTGATTTTTGGTTTCTATTTAGTACTTGATTTAATACAGACCATGTCCTTTTAGAGTCACCCTAGGCTGCTGTTATATGTTCTGAGTAATATTTGCATTTATTTCTATACCTGTTATATCTATCTTTATTAGTTGCACTAGGATTTTTAATGTACTGCTTATACTGTATAACTTATTTTTAGATTTAATAGAATTTAAAATCCCCTTCGTGAGCCATGGATTTTGATCACTATTGCTGCTCATTACAATCCTCTCAGGGATAGTACGTTGGATTGAGTCTGATATTCCACTGATGAGGCTGTCATAAGCAGTGTCAGGATCATTAGCCTCATAGACATCAATCCATGTCCTGCTCCCCATACATTCACATAATTCTTTCAGAGTTCTATCATTTATAATTCTTGTTTTGATTTTTGTATGAGATGATGTATGTTTGCAACCCGTGTTGAGAAACAGCACAATGGGATAGTGGTCAGATATATCAACAGGGATAACACCAGACTCTAGCTTTGTATTCTGAATGTTTGTGACAATGTTGTCAATTATAGACTGAGAGGAGGGTGTAACTCTAGTAGGAATATTTATGGTTGGAAAAAAGGAAAAGCAGTGCAGAGTATTTAAGAAGTCTTGTTTGTGACCGTCGTCCTCAGAAATGTCTATATTGTAGTCTCCTAACATGATACAGTTTTTGTTAGATTGGTTTATAGCATAAAGGGTTTCCTCAAGTTTATCTCTAAACACATCCAAATTAGAATCAGGTGGACGATAGATTATTCCAACCAGGAGTCTGGCCTTTACATAAAGACATACCCCACCACCTTTTTGACCCAATCTATCTTTGTGGTAAAGTTTATATCCATCAAGGTTCAAAGTATCAAGATGTGACGTATTGCTAATCCATGTTTCAGTACAACCAATGATATCAAAATCACATCCTGAGATAGAAAGGAAAGAAATGAGCTCACCATGATGTGTATTGTTTAGACTTCTTTTTTTTCTCCTCCTTTTTTTTCTACCTGTCTGCATTGGTCTTCGTAGCTTAGCCCCACAAAAGGGTGTAAGCTTCTTATGAAGATTGATGCACTGTTAATCTTGCAGTCAAGTATTTTATACCCACACTGTGCGTGGTTGTGACCGTCACCCACCCTCCCTGGAGACTAGCCTATCAGCCTTTATTGGAAAAACTTCCTAATATGAGCCAGAGAGGGCCGTGATACACCAAAGTGTGTCAAGGGGAAAGTAAGGAACAAGCAGAGGGGATTGAGGGGCAAGTGCTTAAGTCCTGAGTTATATAGTGACAGTGCATGCAGAGAAGAAGCGGGAAAAAAACAAACAAACAAACAAACAAACAAACAAAAAAACAGAGGAGAAACAGGCAGTGTAGCTGATGTATTGTGGCCTTGAGGTGGTTGTGCTCCATACAGATTATCAAAAATAAACATATACATGTCTACTATACTGTACTGAAAAACAAAAACAAAAGAGAAGTCTATACTGAACACCAAAAATGTGAGAGTCCTTGTGGAGAAGAGCTGCCAGCGCAGTGTGGTAGGTTCGAGAAGCAAGTGGGCCCCTTTTAAGTGATCCCATCAGTTCTTTGCGATGCGTCATGGAGCTGAAGTATCGAACATGCATGCGTGTATTTGAACCCTCCCAATGTGTTTATGAAAACCATCACCAGGGTCCAGGGCCAGCCCTGCTGGGGAAGGCGGGCGGTATGGCACCCCAAGACCGCAGGAGTGCCCAGACCCCACGCCCAGGGAGCCGCAGAACACCATGCAGGCCCAAGGACCCAGGGCGGCAATGGCCAACACCCCCAGAGAGCCAGAGACACACCCCAGACGCCCGACGCGGACCCCCCCCCGCCATTAGCCAATGGGTACAGTGCTGCTAGCTCACAGTAAACAAAATTTTGACCAGGGGTGCCCAAACTTTTGCATGCCACTGTATAAGGTTATACAGTGCCCTCCAAAAGTATTGGAACACTGAGTCCAATTCGTTTACTTTTGTTGTCAACTGAAAACATTTGGGTTTGACATCAAAAGATGAATATGAGACAAGAGATCAACATTTCAGCTTTTATTTCCAGGTATTTACATCTGGATCTGATACACAACTTAGAAGATAGCATTATTTGTAATGGAACACAAAATTTTTAGGTGAGCAAAAGTATTGGAACATATAAACTTAAAATAGATTAAAGTGAATGAGACTTAATATTTAGTTGCAAATCCTTTGCTTTCAATAACTGCATCAAGCCTGTGACCCATTGACATCACCGAACTTTTGCATTCTTCTTTTGTGATGCTTTTCCAGGCTTTCACCGCAGCCTCTTTCAGCTGTTGTTTGTTTTGGGGGGTTACTCCCTTCAGTCTCCTCTTCAGCAGGTAAAATGCATGCTCTATTGGGTTTAAGTCTGGAGACTGACTTGGCCAGTCTAAAACCTTCCACTTCTTGCCCCTGATGAACTCCTTTGTTGTTTTGGCAGTGTGTTTTGGGTCGTTATCTTGCTGCATGATGAAGGATCTCCCAATCAGTTTGGTTGCATCTTTCTTTAAATTAACAGACAGAATGTTTCTGTAGACTTCTGAGTCTTCTGCGAACAGTAGATTGTGATACCTTCACTCCTGCCCTCTGGATGTTGTTGCTGATGTCACTAACAGTTGTTTTAGGGTCTTTCTTTACAGCTCTCACAATGTTTCTGTCATCAACTGCTGATGTTTTCCTTGGTCTACCTGTTCGACATCTGTTGCTCAGTACACCAGTGGTTTCTTTCTTCTTCAGGACATTCCAAATGGTTGTACTGGCTATGGCCAATGTTTGTGCAATGGCTCTGATTGATTGTCCATCTTCTCTCAGATTCACAATTGCTTCTTTTTCACCCATAGACAGCTCTCTGGTTTTCATGTTGGTTCCACCTCTAAATGCAGTCTGCACAGGCAAAACCTATCCTACCCAATCTGAAACTGAGCTCAGACATTCAGTGCTATTTATTGTTTGAATAATCAGTGTAATTGG
Source organism: Epinephelus lanceolatus (assembly GCF_041903045.1). Lineage (NCBI taxonomy): Eukaryota > Metazoa > Chordata > Actinopteri > Perciformes > Serranidae > Epinephelus > Epinephelus lanceolatus. The sequence continues at coordinate 3,473,832 of NC_135752.1, forward strand.
GAGACACCCGGGCAACAAAACACACCTGTCAGTCACATGTTCCAATACTTTTGCTCTCATGAAAAATGGGTGGGTTCAAACAAAAGGTGCTATCTTCTAAGTTGTGTATCAGATCCAGATGTAAATACCTGGAAATAAAAGCTGAAATGTTGATCTCTTGTCCCATATTCATCTTTTGATGTCAAACCCAAATATTTTCAGTCTACAACAAAAATAAAGGAATTGGCCTCACTGTTCCAATACTTTTGGAGGGCACTGTATAACAAACCCCACAGTTCCAGAATGTTCTTGCTATTTTCAGTTTCAATAAAATGTATTTAAATCATTATGGTTGTTATGTTTTCATGTCCTAGGTAAAACAGGACATGATATTGTGTAATGGTAGGTGTTTTTTCTCCATAAATGAGTGATGTAAATCTTGAAACACACATTCTCTCTGCTCTCTGAAATATTACTTATAAGCTATACATTCTTAAAAGATCTGTAGTTCAAAATTTGGTATAGACACTTGATAAGAGGGGATTCTCATAGTGTGAAGGTATAAAACATGAACAGTATGTAGACACTGACTTTTTTGTTCTCATGATGAGAGTGGCGAAGGAGAGACTCGGGTGGCGTTCATCATTGTGTAAGGGCTGATGAGCCAGGAGGAGGCTGTAGTCCAACACATTAAGCCTCCGAAGGAAGTTTGTGTCGATCTCCACCTGCCGTAGCAGCCAGGAACGCTGTTGGTCTGCACACATACACACCACATAACATCACAACTAAATCACTGCTGTACAGAGATATACAGCAAACACATATATTCACGTTAAAGGGGCAGTGTGTAATATTTGGCATGGTTTATTGTCAATCTGAATCTGGATCTGAATATTCTACCCATTAATATGTTTATACAAGTGTATAATCGCTATAAAATAAAATTTGTTTGGTTTTCGTAGCCTTATAATTATGCTTTTATATATATATATATATATATATATATATATATAGCAAGGGTCTTGCTTTAGAGAGGTCGCCATCTTGCGCCGCCATGTATGTACGGCAGACCGAGTGGACAATCCAGCCAGCCAGAGAACGCGTTTCGCGTGTATAAATGAACCAACGAAGACAGCGGAAGGAAGGAAGAAGGAGGAGGAAACAGCAGAGAGTGTTAGTAGTTCGTCGATAGAGAGTAGTGAAAAGTTTTTTTAGTTATAAAGTTTGCGAATGGACCACACTTACCACGCAACAGGAGAGAATGAACCCAAACCGTCATCTGCGCGGAAAAGAAGACGCAACTTCACTCCTTGTGATGCACTCTCTGCTGCGCTTTTCCTCCTGATGATATATCTCCCCAACGATGGTAGCAGTAGCACCGAATCCCATTCTGTGCATTCAGCCTCTCTTCTCACCCGCTCAGCATCAAACACATGGAGTTCCTCATCTGTATGCTCCGGCTTAAACAGGTATGGCTCTGGGTCTGTGTCTGCTACAAGAAACTCTTCAAAATCGCGTTCAAAGTCGTCCATTGCAGCTACTATAGTCCGGAGATATTGCTAGGCTAAATAAACAGCTGAGCTCTGTTTACTGGCTACGTTGTCAGTCAGTGTACGGGCTGGAGATTGACGGAGCAGAGAGTAGTAGTATGGTAAACGAGTATGTGTGTATGAAGTGTGTCTGTTACGCTAGAAGAGTCAGAGTTTGGGACAGAGTCTTTTACCCCCTGGAGTGTTACCAGAGTTTCTGGACTGCTCAAATAAACGGGCCTTTTTCCTGAACGCTCCTCTGGTCTCCTGCTCGTGAGGGATTCATTACAATATCGTAACATGGTTTAGATTTCTAAATAAATATTCACCTTGTCGCTAGATAGACCTACTCCTGAAAAACTCGTGCGCAAGGCTTTTTGTCCCTATGAGGCCACCGTCATTTACCCGACGGGAGGGGTGAGTGAGTGAGCCCTGCAATCTAGAATTTGACCACTGATGTCACTGTTTTCAACCCATTTTACACACTGGCCCTTTAAAGATGTTACCACTGGCATTTACACAAAACATCAGCATTGTTTTTTATGTGAATGAGATTTGACATGTTGAGATAGAAGAATTTATTGTGGCTCAGTGTGAAACAATACACTGATTGGCCTGAGGGGGGCAATTATGCTACCCTTACTAGTACACAGCTTCATATGACTCACAGCACACATAAAAATCACATTCTGTTTCCTTACCCAGAGTGATGTACTGGCCTTCAAAGTTGAGATCTTTGAGAACCACAATAATCTGGCTTCCTTCTGGTGCAGGCTCTGTCCAGCGACTCACCTCACAGCCCTTTATGTCGTACCTGCGACACAAAACACGCATCAAACAACACAGAGAGGCTGCACTGTCTACTTCTGTCATTTTAAAATCATACCAACATACTGCTCATCCTTTGTATTTCAAGGGGCAAGCAAATCAAACATACCTGGCATTGATGCGATCATCAGGATAAAACACACTTTGCATAACAATGAAGTATTTCTGCAAAGGACAAATGAAAAAGGACATGTGTTTTACAATGCTTTGTAACATCTATAAATTATAATGTCAACTGGAACAGTAATAACATTTGATCTGTACCTTCCGCCTGTGTGGGATTTTGATCCTGTGAACACCTTGGAAAGAGTGAGAAAAAAATCAGTCCAATGCAACATATTATCCAACATATTATAATTGACTATTTATACTTACAGCAGACACAGTAGCAGTGTTGGGGATGACATATTGACAAAAGTAAAACATTACAGTATTACATTTTATCAGTGATAAAGTATTATAACGCATTACCAACAGGATTTCAGGTAATATTATTACATTTACAATGACACGCAACACGTTACCACCCAAAATAAACTGTTTATTGTTTTCATTTTTCATTCATCTACACTGATCCACACCGCTTCACTTCCACCAGTGCACCACCAAAGAAATATATACAATTACAGACTACATAATAGAAGGGCACCTGCAACATCTACAACAAATCTCATTCTGCTTTTGTGTCCGAAGGCTGCTAGAAAGCAGCGCGGATAAGCAGTTGGCCTTGTTTTTTCCTCGTCCCAGTGATCAGTACATCTGGGTGATGTTAGTAGCCTATATGTTGGACATGTTTCCATTCGTATCCTCTACAACTGCAGAGCAATGCTGTCGCACTGTCCCATTCTAAATCAAATCAAACTTTATTTGTGTAGCACTTTACATACATTAAAAATGCAGCACAAAGTGTTTGACAGAATAAAAACTTACAACAAAAATATGACATACATACTGAAAACCCGTTCCTCCCACCCCCACATACACACACACACATGCACACACACGGTCAATATAGTCAGTAACATGGCTGGGCACTGAGGAACCAGGTGAGGAAAGAACCACATATGGGGAGCCATCCACACTGAGAGGTGTCACAGCCTACGGCCATAGGGAGCCCCCCAGTCCTCCGGACCTGGCGGATCTCCAGGACGACGACCCTGCGGGCAGACCGGGCACACCTCTCAGCGTGGAGGCCCCCCCTCTCAGCGTGGAGGCCCCCCATGAGGAAACAAAGATAAAATAAGTATGAGACAAAATAATAATAATGAATAAATACATAAATAAATAAATGAAGATTTAGAAACTTAATAATAATAAAATGCATAAAGATTTAAAAATGAATCATTTAAAAGCATTAGAAATTAAAATAACATATAATATAAGAATTAAAAGAGTAAAAGAAATCAGTTAAAAGCCAAACTAAAAAGGTGAGTCTTGAGCCTCCTCTTAAAAACATTAACAGTCTCTGCAATCCTGATGCTCTCCGGCAGGCTGTTCCGTAAGTGAGGGCCATAATGGCTGAATGCCTCCCCGTGGGTTTTTGTTCTAACTTTTGGAACTGTTAAAAGGCTGGTGCTGGAGGACCTCAGGATCCGCGAGGGTTGATATGATAAAAGCAGGTCAGATAAATAAGATGGCCCAAGACCGTTAAGACATTTAAAAACTAATAAAAGAACCTTAAAATCGATCCTGAAACACACGGGGAGCCAATGCAGCGATTTTAAAACTGGTGTAATGTGTGCCCGCCCTCTGTATAACTCTTTCTCCAGTGCTTTTGTAGCTGCAAATTGGGAACTGACAGGCAGGTTTTCCAGCTTCAGTGTATTCATTTGTGCTAACATTAACATTTGTTTATTGAGTTTCGTATTATACACCAACAAATATTTATCCATATCTCATAATTATCAGACTTTGATCCTCTGCCTGACCCTTCCTGTGTCTAAGGCTATTCAATTATTTAAAAAGATCCAGGCTATTTAATTGTTCTATATAATCACACTATTATTAATATAAGATGGGATTTTAATACAAAGTGGTAACTACTGTATGTGAATGCATGAATGGGTCAGATCTGTGCAGCACTGCATTTGAAATGACCTGTAATAAACTGGAGCTTCTGTGCTTTGATTACCTGCTGTGAAACAACACGACCCTCATACATTTAAGATTAACTTTAGTTCTTCTGAGCTCATTTTGGTGAAAGGAACACAAAAGTAGTGTAATAAGTAACTTATTACTCTACACAGAGAGTAATATTGTAAAGCAACATATTACTTTCAAATGAAGGTAACTAGTAATATGTAATACATTGTATTTTAAGAGTAACTTGCCCAATGCTGTACAGTAGTAAAATTGCAATGCACATGCAATTTCATGTTTCTGGCCATTCCATGAATGTAAGCCCAATATTTACTGTCTTTTAGTTCTGTTTTTTTTTTTTTAAATATATATATATTTTTAATTCGAAATGGAATGGAACTGAAAATAGTGCAAAAGGAACTGTTGAGAGATGCAAGGAGGCAACACAGAGAGATTATACAGCAGAGTTTTATCCTAACCAACTCTAAAAAGCTATGAGACTCTATGAAAGTTTTGACCAATATGAATTAAATGATTCTTATGTTGGATTTAAATACAAGCCTTTTATTGTGGATTGTAATAATGAGACCATTTCAACAAATGATTCAAGCTTCAGGCTGTTGGTTGGTGACCTACAAAAGATGCAGTCATCTGTTTGTATGAGTAATTATGTATATTGCAATGCCTATATTGAGCTTATGGTGCATATTTTAGTTGTTCTTCATCTTAAATTTAAGTAATTCATTATCGTGATTGTGATAATGATCATTAGTTGTTTTGTTGCCCCCTGTAGCACCTAATGTCTTTCGCACAGTGCTTGATGCAAGTGCGAATAAGGTTAGGGTCAGGTGGCGCAGGAGTGACTCAAAACAATGTTCATCTGCACACAATGCAATGGCACAGAGCTGGTTGAATCGGCAGTTTCCCTTTAGTGACCTGTGAAGAGCTCACCCCATCATGGTGCCTCAAACACTCATACACTGTATGGACTCATACACTGTCCCTGCCCTCAGGGTCAGTCCTTTTCTAATTAAGTGGTATTTTTCCTTTTTAACCAATCAAATGCAGTATTTCAGGGACAACAACTACCTTTCAGAATCCAGATCAGCACAGGTGTCCCATCGGGTGTGCAAACATCCACCCTAGGAACCACATTTTGAAAATTTCAGAAGACACTGCTATCCTCAGCCTTTAAGTCCTTCAGGCTATTTCAATGAAAAAGAGAGTTTTTCTGCCAAAGTGTGAGAAAGACTGAGGGGCTGGTTCTAGACCCATATGTCAGTGGGGGATCATAAGCTGGTGGTCATACATGATGAACCAACTGATCAGGTCTGCTCCAACTCCACCCTAGTGTTCACTTGGAAAGCACCTTTAGCTGGGAGTCACATGTTGAAAGTTTGTGTTCTCATTTACGGCAGAGATTAACCGAACCTACCCTAACCCTAGCCCTTTTTACTAGAGATGTCCTGATCAAGTTTTTTTTTTAACCCCGATCAAATCAAAGTCAAATAACATATAGAATCTGCCGATACCAAATTCCAATCCTATACTTCTATTTTCTGAGATAAAACAGCTGCACAGTGTACACTTCAAATACACTGAAGTTATTGAAATCAAATGTACATGCTTGACAACTCAAAAGCTCTGCAATGTATTAAGAAAACTAGAATTACTGCCCCATGGTTGTATGCCACCATGCGCCAAGTTTCTTATCAGGTTTTATCATCTCATTCAATTTCTCTTTCAGTTTACATCCATGTGTGTGAAAACATGGATGTTTCACACTCATCTCCCCCCCCAACAGCACAGAAGATCTATACAATCAGCACAGTTTCAAAGTGGACACTCAAGATGAGTGTCACCAATTAAGTACCTGACCAAATGTCTCCCCTACTGTTCCTGAGTAATGATGTTAACTAATGCCAGAAAAGTGTTTTATGCAGAACATTACGATGTCACAGTGAAGTTGACCTATGACCTTTTGGATATAAAATGTCATCACTTTATCATTTTATCCTATTAGACATTTGTATGAAGTTTGGTCATAATTAGCATATGAATTCTTTAGGTATGGCCAAAAACATATTTTGTAAAGTAGCACTGACCTTGGCCTTTGACCACAAAATTCTTATCAGTTTATTCTTCAGTTCAAATGGACATCTATGTCAAATTTAAAGAAATTGAATGAAGCCTACATTTCCCATGAACTCTAGCGCGTATTGTCATAAAGACGCTTACCTGGCTCGTGCATGTGTTTGTTTTGGGGATGAATGAAACAACAAGATGAGAAAACTTTGCCCCCGCTCCTATCGGGGATCCCAGCTCACCTCTGCTGCACCCCAGCTCCACCTCTCCTGCGTAAGCGCCACTGCCGCCGGGGTAAATGCAGCGGTCGGCTGGTAAGGCTGAAGGCCTGTTTGGCGAGCAATTCCACGGCTTCTTGGACTGAGTATGGAGCGGTGCCTCGCCTCTTTATTTCTCGGCACTCGCTGGACCCTGTTGACGCCTGGCTGATACCTGTCGTCGGCCCGGATGAGGTGTTCCAGCCCCGCGGCCCCTGCTCTCCTCGTTCCCGCTGGCGCGGGGTGAATCTGCGCAACCTGCGGCCTCTGTGTGTGGCTCCCCGGACAGCTAACGCCGTGGACCTGCCGGCTCCTGTCAGGATTGGGCTGGTAAATGCTAGATCGCTAGCAAACAAAACGTTTATCCTAAAGGATTTCCTGACTTCCCGAGGATTGGATTTTCTCTGTGTGACTGAGACGTGGCTGACTGTTGGTGAGTCCAGTGCTTTCACAGAACTTTTACCCGATGATTGCTGCTATTTTAACTCCCCGCGGACGTCGGATCGAGGAGGAGGAATAGCAACTATTTATAAGAGTCACTAAATGTAAGCAGCTAGGTAAGATGAAGTGTGCCGTCTGAGTGCCGTAAATCGCTTAATCCTGGAAGTGAACTGGAGCGGACCCGGACACAGTTTCCTAAAGGTATGGATATACACTATATAGAAATAGCTTATCTTCACACTGATGGTCTCATTTGCTGTTGTAGGTCACGCACAGACATCAGCAGAAACAAGAGACTTTTGCATATCCAGTTAAAAGTTCCCTGTAGCGGCTTTAAGATATCACGTTCACAAGATTGAGATGGATGCAAGGCCACAGTGACCTTGAACCACCAAAATCTAATCAGTTCATCACTGTGTCCAAGTCAACCTTTGTGCTAAATTTGAAAAAATTCCCTCAAGGCATTCTTGAGATATCGCATTCACGAGAATGAGACAGACAAGGTCACAGTGACCTTAACCTATCACCACTAAAAACAGTCAATTCATCGCTGAGTCCAAGTTGACATTTATGGCAAATTTGAAGAAATTCCTGTGAGGCGTTCTTGAGATATTGCCTCCTAATTATGCCTCAGGCCACAGCTATCGTCGGCACAGAGGCATAAAAATCTATGCATCGAAGCTGTTCCTAAGTGTTTATTTATCTATTCATTTCACAAAATAAGTAAATAGGTATAAAATAGCAAACCCTCTCTTTATTTTGGCCTTGTCGCTGTCTCAAGGGAATTTCTCTGTACCTGTGACTGTGCTCTAGTGTTGCCTGGTTGCAGCCTTTGCATGAGTTGAATCAACTGTGTTCCCCTAACTGTTAAGTTTCATTGTCTGTACATCTTTTGCATAAATCAGCTTACATCAATGTATTACTCTTATTGGCTTTTCACTCTAGGAGCTCTTGTTGCATTTTGCAGTGGTGTGGTGAGTGCCATCATTGGTTCTTCACCGCTGTCTATCTGTCCTCCACCAGCGGTCAAACACCACGCACCATAAATGCTCATTATTTTGGTAAAAGACAAATTAACAGTCTCATACCGATTTTTCTGTGGTTTATGGCGCCTGGTGTTTCACCTCTGGCAGAGCTCAGCCCTAGCTCTTACACATGCACATAGGAGCGCAGCTTTGTAAATAAAATCACAGCTGATGACATAGCACTGGATACACGGGGGCTGAAGCCTATCCCAGCTGACATTGGACGAGAGGCAGGGTACACCCTGGACAGGTCGCCAGACTATCACAGGGCTGACACACAGAGACAGACAACCATTCACGCTCACATTCACACCTACAGACAATTTAGAGTTATCAATTAACCTAGTCCTCAATCTGCATGTTTTTGGACTGTGGGAGGAAGCTGGAGTGCCCGGAGAGAACCCACGCTGACACGGGGAGAACATGCAAACTCCGCACAGAAGGGCTCCCACGCCCGGGATCGAACTGGCAACCCTCTTGCTGTGAGGCGACAGTGCTAACCACCACAACACCGTGCCGCCCTGAATACTTTTTTTACCACTGAATATAAATAATACCAATTTGTCATTTCTTGCATTAAAGGAATATATAACCCACAATATGACCATTTATGTATCAATTAGTCATCGAGTCTGGCTTTGAGGAGAGCACAGATGAGCTTTTGCCTGATATTAGATGTAACTGTCAACTTGACACTGCATCCACTCTAGACTCACAAGTCAGTCTTTAGACGCTTTGCTTAACTAAAGACTGATGTCTTTCTCCCTGATTTTGTGTTTAGATGGGCGGATACAATTTCAGAGTTTAAAAAAACTCCCTACGTTGCAGAACCAATAGTAAATCCGCAGGGCAGTCCTTTGGTTGCTCGCTGAACTCTTGTGCTCGTAAACATAGTCTGACTGCGTTTAAAGTTTTAAACAAAGTCGCTGTAAGTCCTTCATTTTTACAGTCTTGTGGACTGAGCACACGTTTGATAAAACGGAGTTAAATCTCTTGGCATCCATTTTCAAGCTCTCTGTGTGTTTGTTTCCTTGCGGATGAGAAAAAGGGGAGCACGCATTTCCAGGAGGGCGTGTCCTTTTCAAAAATGCAAACACTTTAGAAAGGAGTGTCCCCAGACTATCAGAAGGCGGAGATCTCTGATTGTCTGGTGGCGAGACTACATCTACTCTAACCGACTCCTATGGAGGAGGAGGTTTCGATTTTCTCTAACCTAGCACTTAGAGACCAACATATGTGTCTGAATGGGTCTGCAACATTGCACGCCTGTGGTAGGCAGATACGCCAGATTTGCTGCTAAGGATACAGATGGTGGCTCTGGCCCGAGGGCAAGGGTCATGACAAGGTTGTGGTAGACCTTTAAAGTGGGTCAAGTACAACAATTTCAAGTTCAACAAGTTCTATGTTTTTACATGATAAATAAATGTATTTTTATCATTTAAACACTTTTCAACTTGCCATCCCCTGCAGGTATTGTGAAATGGTTCAGTCCATCTGACAGATGGAGTCAGGTGTGCGATGTGCAGAAATCCCAAGTGCTGTTAATGTAAACACATGAGGCAGACAGCAGACTAACTAGACAGGTCAGAATGCCTCACCAAAAATAAGGGACCACTAAAGGAAAAGTCAGGGTACAGAGAAAACAAGACAATGAAAGCAGCAGAAAGGCTGTGGACAAATGTCTGAAAGCAGCATCTGGAGCAACCAATGGAGCGTACCCTTGTCTACTGGATGCGTTTCTGGAGCGCCGTGCCATGTAGCAGAGCCGCATGCTCACACATGGGAACTGCAAAATCACGCGATAAAAAGCACCATTCACTCCCAAAACTCCTGCAATTTCACACCACGTCTTCTCTTTTCTGTTTTTATCCTTGTAGAAAGGATGTGTGGTGTCATACAAAATACTATGGTTTTCCACTTAAACTATGAGTTTCTCCTCGTCCATCTTTCCTTGGACCCTCGCACTGGCTGACAACTTGTGCGACAGGATGTGACGTGATTTTTAAAAAAAATTGAGAGTTTTCAATCTGTAGTCCATGCATTGTGTTGTATTTTGAAATTTACCCAATGCTGTGTGTGTTTCGTTTCCAGTTTGGTGCGATCTGAGCTATGTGGCTTGATGTGCTATGGACGCTGAAAAATAGACCTTGCGCGTATCTTTAACGAAGCAGAGCGCCATGGCGCTTGTGGGACGCTCCAGAGATGCTGCGCGGCGCACGCTGTGGAAATGAAGCTACTCACTAGAATGGGCGCATATCTGCTATGAGCTGCGCGGCGCAGACAGAGTATGTGGAAAGTGGGGGTCAGTTTTAAAGCTACAGTGAAGACACTAATATCATATTAAACATGAGGACCTAAGGCATCCATTGGTACAAACCAACCAAAAGGAACATTGTCATTTTTCAAAATGGCGTATTTAAATAGTCCTCCATACTGGGGTCCCTGAACAGTATTGGAATTACCTAAATTGGGTATAAACTGAAAGTTGAAACCATTTACTCTTTACAATATTTCCGTTTTGCACACAAATTGACCTGCTGGTGGACACCAGCTGTGAGGGAGGTCGTCAGACTGAAGAAAGGGGTCTCCTGAAGCAGCAGACAGAAGGATGGCCAGAAGGGCTGCAGCTGTGGCAGTCACTGAAGTAAAAACCCGGGTGTGGGAGGACTTCGCAGAGGCTATGGAGATTGATGGATAGTGTAACGGACAGGGTGATGTGATTTTATGGAAATGGATGCTGTTACTGTTAAGAATGTGTTCAGCTACAGCAAAAAGTCTGTTACGGTAGGTAGTGGTTTTCCATAATCTCAGTGAACGTCTCACTCCCAGCAGACTCATGTGTTTTAGACGCTGTGAAGCCTGTCAGTCAATACTGGCACCTATGCTAGTGACCTGTGTGAGATACCAACCTGTGATTGGCAGAGGCTTGAGAAGAGGATCACTGTTATGCCTGTTTTGTGTGTGTGTGTGTGTGTGTGTGTGTGTGTGTGTGTGTAAGCTAGGAGGGGGAGTTGTTAGTTAGCCGCTAATGAGGGAAGACACTGTTATAAGCAGACAGGTTTGTTATTTTGCCGTCGGTTACGGCCCACAGTAACCTGTGTAAGGTTAAGAAATAAAGAACCAGCAAACGAGTACAATATTTTCCCTGTAATAGGCTATATGTTCCTGAGACATTAATCTGTTAGAGAGTAATGTTGTTTAAAAAAAAAAAATAAAGAAAAAGGTAAAGCTTAAAAAAGATCCGTGGCTTTTGATGAAAGATCCAAGGCTCAAGTCCTGAGAGCACAGCCCTCCCGCCACCTATGTCGGGGGGTCTTGTGGGGGGTACTGCAGGACTATGGAGTACCTGGCTCGCTGCTACGAGCCGTCCGGTCCCCATATGACCAAAGTGAGAACTGTGTCATATACTTGGGGTGATGTCAGACACATTCTCAGTGGGTGTTGGCCTCTGCCTGTTTGTGATATTCATGGACAGGATCTCAAGGCGAAGCCGGAGGAAGGGGTTTCAGTTTGGGGACCTAAGAATTGCATTTCTTCTTTTTGCAGATGATGTGGTTGTCTTGGTTTCATCACACCTTGATCTCCAGCATGCACTGAGGCGGTTTGCAGCCAAGTGTGAAGCGGTCAGCAGAGTCAGCACCTCCAAATCTGAGGCCATGGTTCTCTGCCAGAAACTGGTGGAGGGTAGACTGGAACGTGAGATGGATCAGTGGTTTGGTGCGGCTTCTGCAGTGATGCAGGCGCTGTGCCGGAACGTCATGGTGAAGAGGGAGCTGAGCCAGAAGGCGAGGCTTTCGATTTACTGGTCCATCTACATCCCAACCCTTAACTGCCGTCATTAGCTCTGGGTAGTGACCAAAAGAATGAGATCTTGAATACAAGCGGCTGAAATGAGTTTCCTCCGTGAGGTGGCTGGGCTCAGCCTTAGAGACAGGGCAAGGAGCTCGGACATCTGGAGGGAGCTTGGAGTAGAGCCACTGCTCCTTTGCGTTGAAAGGGGTCAGTTAAGGTGGTTCAGGCATCTGATCAGGATGCCTCCTGGACACCTCCCGTTGGAGGTGTTTTGGGTACGTCCCACTGGTAGGAGGCCCAGGGGCCAAACCAGAACATGCTGGAGGGGTTACATATCTCATCTGGCCTGGGCACACCTTGGGATCCCCCAGGAGGAGCTGGAAAGCGTTGCTGGGCAGAGGGACGTCTGGGGTGCTTTGGTCTGCTGCCCCCACGACTCGGCCCGGCATAAGTGGAAGGATATAGATAGATAAATGGATGAATGGATGTTGGGCCATTAAATATAAATATCTAAATATCTATGGTGTGCTGATAACATGTTTTTTATAGTTAACAGCGTAAACTATGGTAAACCAGCGGTGTGGTCTTTTGAACACAGAAAACTGCGGCTGCACTGCACAGCAGGTGTTTTCCATTAGCTGCTGTTTGAGGATTGATGTGGTGTGCGGTCAGAAGTGCAACATGCAACATTAAGGTTTTCAGTCCATAGAGAGCAGTTCAGCTCTCTATGGCCTCTTTTCTGACCTCATTCTCCACATCACATGTGAAAACATGACACTATCAAACACCCTGTCTCAAAATAAATGTATCTATGATATAATATTACATATATAAACCAATATTAATACTAGGGCTGCAACTAAGAAGTTTTTGTTTTTTCACTATAGATTTGTCAATTTATTTTTTATTTTTTGGTTAATTGATTAGTTTTTTGGTCTATGAAATGTCAGAAAATGGTGAAAAATGTTGATCAGTGTTTCCCAAAACATCCTCAAATGTCTTGTTTTGGCCACAACCCATAGAAAGTCAGTTTGCTGCCATAGAGTAGTGAAGAAAACAGAAAATATTTACATATAAAAAGCTGGCATCAGAGAATTTAACTTTTTTTAATTAATCAAATAATTATCCAATTATCAAATTAGTTGACAATTAATTAATACAATGTTTGTAACAGGAAAAACTAAAACATCTATATTTCAGTTAGTTAGTTAGTTAGTTAGTACTGTACTTTGTTTAGATATCTGGGCCAAATACAATTTGTTACTGTTTGTAATTGCGTGTGTGTGTGTGTGTGTGTGTACCTAAGAACTTGACCAGCAGTGAATGGGGGTATTTCTTCAGATGTTCCATGTAGATCTTCAGGTTGGCCAGAAGGAATTTGATTTCCCTTTTGTTTTGGGTCTTCAAAAAGAAGCGTTTATCATTTCTAGAAGTTCAAAAGTACAGATTAAGTAGATTTCTATCCTATCAATATTACAACATGCCACACTCTGACCATTTATAATGAAAAGTTATTATTCTGATCCTTTACTTTGTCAAAACTTTACTGGTTCCTTAAACAAAGTGCTTGACATCATTGTTAGCTGCAACAACTTGCTTTCTTAAACTGTGAGATAATAGAGACAGGTTTTGCCCACCTAAGTACGCATCTGTCATTAAGTTTGTGTGAACTGAGTAATTCCTGTGCAAGGTGTTAGGTTTACAGCTAAGGTTTCAATGAGGCTGGGTCTACAGTTAAGGTTAAAGATACATCAAGGGCTTGCAGTTTGTAAATAGGATCTCAGTCCCAATAAATGTTCATTTAAAGGCAGATGAAAACAGAGACACAATCATGTTTGTGTATGAGTTAACAGCTGGTGTGTGATGACTCACGTCAAGAAGAAGTCGGCCTTGCTCTTGGAGTTACTGATGAATTGGAGGTAGCAGTTTTCAGAGCAGAGCGACTGCTGATACTCTTGCTCAGTCATTCCTAAAGAGCCACGCAGGCTGGCAAACACTGGGCCAGCAAACGTCTCCATTGTAAAATCCTACACACACTCGCGCGCACACACACACACACACACACACACACACACACACACACATAGACATGCAACTTCAAATTTAGGTGAAAGCATTCAAAACAGTAATTAATTTGAGTCCTGTTAGTTAATGAGATACTGTAATACTTCAATTAAATGCCTAGTCCCAATCAAACGCCCAGTCCCTTTTACTATCCTGGTGTTGTGACACATTTTAACAAATAAACGCCTGTCTCAGTTGGACGCCTGGTCTGGTTGCCAAGCAGTTCATTTTTACAGAAGTTCTTGGATGTATAAAACCAGGTTGTTGGCTACCCACTTAGGCTAATGTTAGTTAGCTGCTTTGATCAGGCATACAAATATAACCATGACCACCAAAGAACACTGTAATTCACTACAAGTATGGTAAACAAGAGAGACCAAACTAGAGGTGACTCCCTTCCCCTTAAGTGGTCAGAAAATAAGAATATGTGTCTATTCCTCAGTTACCCAGTAAGTTATTTATTTTCCTTTAGTCTGTAAGGGTCCAGCAATCAAAAGAATCAAAAGTGTTTTTATGAAAATTAATCCAGGTGAATATTGTTTTAATGGGATACAGTGGTGTTGTGTTGGTATGCAAGGTGCCATAACCCAAATGAGTGACTTAAAATTAATATGTCATTTGAAGCCTACATTTTATACAAATAATATACATACTGGTTTAAATAAACAATTGGATTGTATTTCCCATCTTTGCTAAGCAACAATTTTGTCTGAAATGAATCAAAGGCCTGTCCCAAGTAGACTGCTGTCCCAAATATAAGCCTGTTGAGTTCAGTGATTTAAGCAAATAATAGCCCAGGCTACCACTTGAAGTTTTACAGTATATCCACCTACCTTATGTATCTGAGTGACCTCTAATTTGAAGTCAGTATCTGACAGTTCATTCTAGAGGGGGAGGAAGAGAAAAGATGTGATTAAGAATAAGAACATCTATCTATCTATCTATCTATTATACACTGTATAATATATAATATAGTATTGATGAGCACACAAGCACATTGTTTTGCATTTTGGGTTTTGCATTATGGATTAAAACACCAGTATTTCTTCAATGTATTAGCCTTCAATCCACATACAATCCATTCTTATTTTTGAAATATTAATACAGGAATACATAACTCACATATGAAACCAAATGAACCTTAACCGAACTGATCTGGACGCTGGAGTACACATCTAGTTCAAAAGACTGGATAGAGCAACTCTTCCAAGAGTATGTGGACACTGCTTCTTATTAGTGGGTTTAACTGTCTCAGCCACACTCACTGCTAACAGGAACATAAAGACTAAGGGAGATATTTACTCCAAATTTTTGGCAATATTTCAGGCACTAAGCAGCCAAATTGTCAGAAATCAGTTCAGGAATGACCAAAAGCGGGATAACACAATGAATTAAAGACACCAGGCAGGAAACGGAGCAGGGGTCTTCTTTCCTCTTATATCTTAATTTGTATACTAGTCAGTAAGGGGGACATTTCTTTATCTGCAACAAACTCAGTCTGCACTGACATTCAGCTTAACAAAGCACACTTGAACAGTTTGTATTTATATGCTCACCACAACCACTATCAAATTGAACCGAAATGAAACTGAGTGAGACTTAAACCACACTTTCGTCACACTGACACTTTATCTCTTTCTCACGTCCAGAACATCAATACTACAATTTATCCCTTTTTCACTTGAACTGGATAGCAAATATTTAAGGCACAGGCATCTATGTGTAGCACA
This sequence comes from Epinephelus lanceolatus, assembly GCF_041903045.1. NCBI lineage: Eukaryota > Metazoa > Chordata > Actinopteri > Perciformes > Serranidae > Epinephelus > Epinephelus lanceolatus. The sequence goes on from NC_135752.1 coordinate 3,489,641, forward strand.
ACTTTATACGTTTTGACTTTACACGTTTTTAAACATGCATTCAAATACAGTTGAACAGCTCAAACACAGCAATTGAACTATCAGAGCTGGACTTGGTAGGAAAGGGTTAAGGCAGCGCTGGAAGCTGCATCAAGCTTGGCAAGCGTGCAGTTTCATGCATCCGTCAGCTGCACACACTCACGCACACACAACAGTTCCACACGTGGACGACCCAAACACCTTTATAAAACACTGTCAGTCCGTCAGAGGTCAAAGTCAGTCCACTGGATATTGTCTTGTGTATTGGTAGATTATCAGATGTGAAATTTATTTATTTCACTCTTGGAGATGTTGACTCGGGCTGTGCTTATGTGTATATACCCGTCCATGCTGGCTTCCACTACTCCCTTTGCCAGTCGTGGCTCATACGGGGGAACCCTGAAAAGGTTGGGGTACCCTCAATCTTGCCACATAAATCTCTTTCAATATCTCCAATGCCAATTTCATTCATGTGCCTAATTGACTATTTAAAAACACAGTTTGTTTATCCTGTCAGGTTCCCCACGTCTCTTTGAGGATTATGTAGTTATGAATCTATTCTAATGCATAGATTATTTATGCCCTTCTAGAGACTGAAATAACTATTCAGAGTCACACAGTCAGTGCAATTGTAACCTTCGTGTTTTCTTACAGTCTGGTCACCTGCCATCCAACTGCTTCTCCTCTCTAGTGATTTTCATAAAAATAATAGATTATCCTGAAATCTGTCGAGTAATCACTCTTCAGAGCTCTTAAAAGGAGTGCCTAGGATAACAGACTGAGGGGACTCTTACCGGGTTCTCTGACCTTTCAGATCTCCACTCTGCTCCAAAGTGAGCACGCATCCCCAATTTCAGCCTTGACTCCAGCTTTACTGGCGAGTCCACACACAGCTAAGAGCCAAGCAATGCAGGCACAACAACAACAACAACAACAATATATGCCGGCACACGGCTGGCCTTAAACACTTCTCTGCTGCCAGCCTCCAGGCCTCCCCGGGGGAAATGACCCTGCTAGCCTTATACACTTCTCTACTGTCAGCCTCTGGGTCCATACTTGGTCAACTGTTCAGCTGCCCTTAACACAGATTACAGTCCAATCTCTAATTAGACTGTCGCTCACACTTAAGGCATATGTTTCAATATGAATTTTCGCAATGCAACACTCTGCAATGCCAGCAGCCACACATGTGCACGAGTTGTTGGCTGCAACCGATCCCCGTCATACACAGGCTCTTTGTTTTGAGAGAGCCTAAAAGCTCAGCCACGTCTCAGTTTAATCAGTGAGAATATACGTCTCCTACCTTTAGGTTTGCCAGCATGTAGCTTTCATCTGCATTCATATGAGACTAAACCCAAGTGTATCACTCCTCGATTTGATATGTAATTTGTTTTCTGAGTCACCAGCGAGTTAAAAATCTGAACACGAAAGGAAACAAATGACCTTCATTTATTGGAAGGATTTTTCTCTCTTTTTCTCTGTTATTTCCCTCATAAACTTGTATTATGAATACAATCAAAGTCAGAGAGTCTGTCTGTCAGCAAGAAACACTTTTTACATCACTGACCCTCATTTTCATTCAGTCATACTGAGGCTGGTCAGTCCTGAGCGTCGGGTTGATGAGTTACAGAATTTTAATTTTCCCTGAAACGTTTGGCCTAATAAATCATTTCCAGTGTTCAAAAGACACCATAACTATATTCTGGGTTATTAAATAGTAAATTCACCATCAAGAATATTAATGATCAATTGTTAGACAAAGAGAAAACATTGCTGCTCTGCTACTGATGCTATATCTGTATTTTATCATTAGATATGTATAACATTGTGTGTGCAGACACAAACTCCATCAAAAGTTTCTATAGCTGTTAATAAAGCCTCCTGACAGCTGATCCAGCTGTAATCAGCTGCCACTGTCATCAGAAACAGATGTCGCTTCACATGATGCTTCAATGGAAAAGACATCTCATTTATCTAAAGACATATTTCCTCATTTCTTCTCTCACCCTGCATCTCACCCCTATGTCTTATGAGATGCAAGTGAGGGAAACGTGGATGCAATATCAGGTATTGGTATAAACCCTCTGGTAACAGGGAAGGACTAATGAGACTGGTGGAAGACAAGTGTGACAGAAAAAAGGCAGGAAAACACACAAAGACAGAAAATAAAACTTGACATGACACATGAGGAGAGAATCTGAATAACATAAAACAATGAAGAACACAAACAGAAAACCCCAAAACGAATTCCATTAGATATCCTGTATATAAACGAAAACCAGGATCATGACATCCTTATTCACTCAAGGACTGCAGGTTTTACGCAGGTAAAATGGCGAAAGAACATCAATGGTGAAAATTTTGTGTTTGGACACATACAACATGTTGTTGAGGTGCAAACTATGGGAGGGAGAATGGAAATTTATATAAATAGCCACTGCACTGATTTATCACTGCCAACTGTTCACTGCAGCAGTATGGACAAGTTAAAATGCCTACATAAAGTAAAATGTATGAAATAAATGAAGTGAAACACAATACACATTGTTATTTGTATTTTCTTTTTATGTATGCATTTACTGTGTCATAATTACATGAAAACAGATGGTAAATGACAGTTGTTAAGCTTTTTATGTGACATGAATTTTCCATGACACATTAAGATCAAATTGCAACACAAAAAAAAAGTGAAGAGATGCACTGCCTTTCAGCAAAGGTCAGCAAGAACCTGCCAGTGATAAATGCAAAGCAGCGTCATTTGTTTTCAAGAGGATGTGTGAGGGAGCGTTTTCTTTTTTTGAGATGGATATTGAAGTTATATTCCCTTCGTCTGCACCACGGCCTCTCTGTTGTTGTCTGACTTCACTCTGTTGAGTTTGTGTGTGTGTGTGTGTGTGTGTGTGTGTGTGCGTGCACGCTGTGAGGAGGTGGTCAGCCCTGACATGCAGAGAGCAACTCATTTCTGAATTTCGAAAATGAATAAATAAATAAAGCAATCGGCCTAATCATGTATGTACAAAATGCTATAAGGCTACTTTACCTGTTCTGAAGACATGATGATCGCGCATTACACGGCCAGCTTCAGGAAGTTCACCGGTATCATTGGCTTGTCAACAAATGCACGCGCAGAAAGATTTTTGTGACAGTTGTAACAGACAATACTGTTTAGCACTCTCACTCAATACTGGACCAACTTCAAAAACTGTTTCCATTATTCAGTCAGACAATCTTGGGATAAAAGGATCCTGGTATGAAATTACCAAAGTTACCCTTTAAGATCCCTTTAAGTCTTCTGCTCTGACAGATAAATCACCAAAATACTTCACAAAAGTCCACAGGCCTCAGCATGGCAGTTAAATTGATGGTGAGCCCAGTTACAGTGCAGTATTCAAAAAAACAATGGCTGGACAGCAGCGTTATTTGTCAATAGGAGCAGCTCATTTGGAGCAAACACAGAAAACAGGCACTATGAATAGAATTTAATTCACCTCAGCTTACTAACTCCATTTCAAAATGGCCAGTGATGAATAAACAATATGCATCCATATGTCTTCCCCAAAAAGATGCATGTGGTACCACTTTGCCTTTGCACTTTGCCTTTGCCATTCAATCTGCCTCAACTTGTTGGTTTTCTCAAAATCATTTGATCAAATGTCAACGCAAACCACTGTAACACAGTACTTAAGACAATAATCCAATCTTTTTTCATAATCTTAACAAAGACACAAAGACAACCACACAAAGGGTGATAATGTGGGTGCACTGTGTGGGAGAGATGGAATGCAACAGAGAAAAGAAATGAAGATGAGTAAGCTTTGCTCATATATCTCAATCTCTGTGTGAAAATGTTTTTTTTATATCAATGAAAACCAAAAGTTCAAAGGACATCTACTGTATATTCCTATAAAGGGTATGATGAACAGATCAATATTACATTAATTTGTTGTGTATTTTAGTGTGTTTGTGATTTGGGCCCAAGCACAAAGGTGCCAGGGCCCAATGGTCCCTTGCACTGAAATTGAGAGGAACCTTGAAGAATTTATTTTGTAAAAATGATCGTGCTACTGGGCAATTGCATGTTTGAGGGCCTTAGGAAACTGGCATACACATCAGAACTGGCAAAAACTCCAAAGTTCTGTAATCTCAGAGCTTGGGCATGGCCTGCAGGCTTCACAGTGCCCCCAAACGCACACCAGGGTTGTAATTAAGTTTCTTCATCTTCAATAGTATAGAAAATTTTGCCCAAGAGGAAGTCAGCCATCTTGGATTTTGTGCATTAATTTTCATTACATGAACAAATTTTAAGGACTTTTGGATGCACAAAAGCTCTCGAAATGTTGCACCCATGTTCAAATTAATAATTATTTCAATGTGGTGGTGCAATTAGGCTCGCGAGTGGTGTGTTGGCTCTATTGCTCCAGGTCTGAAGACATCTATATTCCTATATTGACTAATAGTCATAGTGCCACCTACTGACAGCAGGGAGTCAGCTTTAGGTGACAAAGACAAAACAATTTGCATGGTGAGGTCTACACATGATATACAGCAGCATGACGTATAATTAGTGTGTATTCTCTGGCGCCACAAGCAGGACACAGCATCTAACTCCTGTGCACAGCCGTTTCAATCGGCAACCTGCCAGTACCCCTGATATGTGCAAAGATGTGAGGGCCTGTTTATCACTGCATGCAGCTTTAACTTTGCTTTTATCTTTTCACTGGAGTAGTCTAACAGCTATTTTGTTTTCAATGTATTCAATTTGGCTAAATTTTCTTTGAAACTTGCATTGTGTTTCAAATGCACAGACTTATACACTCTTACAGTAAAACTGAAGCCCTGTCTGTAATCTTATGACCCGTGAATACTATACTTTAATCTGAATACTAAGTGGGTAGATTTTAAATATTATGTATGTATGTGCATGCATTAGTGATAAAAATGGTGCCTCTGCTAACCCATACTCACTGTAGGTGCATTGTCAATGGTGTTTTGGGTAGCTGCCGCCAATCCCTCCTTCATCATGCAGGTCAGGCTGTAGAACTCGTGCTGCTGATCAATCTCAAACAAGCCCAGAAGCTTCCACTGCTGCCTCAAACCTCCCCACCTCCTCCTCTTCACCGTGTTTGAGCCCTGATGGTGACCTGACATCCCCAGGCCACCTGCAGCTGCTGACATCTCCATCTGAGACACAGAAAAATACACAAATCCAAATGTAATGACTGCTGTCCAATCACCTGACACTTTACTGTAAACACAGAGGAGGTTTTCAAAGATCTGCCAAAAAGAAATCAAAGACTTAAAAGAAGCCAGAGAGGCCAGAGACAAACACAAAAGACAGCTGA